>NW_020528072.1:0-57500 GCF_003368295.1 Carassius auratus
AAGATGAAAGATGAAAATCTTTATAGCAAAAGCACAGTATTTATAAATATCAACTGTCACTCAATATCTCCCAGTAATATGTCTTGGTAAGATAATATTTGATATTTAAATGTTTTATGAACAAAGCTTTGCAGTTTAAATTATTTGGGGCATATATAATATATAATACAATAAAGTACAATGATGGCAGAGAGATGTACAAATACATTTTCTTCAAAAGCTTGTAAAGCTTGTTTCATATTCGATGCACACATTTTATTTAGATTAAAAAATATTATATATTGATAATCAACTTAAGTTGCTTCAGTCTGGTAAGTGAGTGTAATTCTGAAAGACTACCAATATAAAAGTTAATCTTACATTTTTGTTTCAAACAAACAAGTAAAGATTTGACGGCAAAAAGACATGTGAAACACACCGAAAGTGAAGGTAAAAAGCCATTATTTCCTAAAATAAAAAAGTATTAACTATCAAATCAGATGACTGTGTAAAGCAGGTTTTTTTGAGCAAAGTTTGGATCATTTTGATCATTTATAGGGCTTAGAAATGTGTCTATCAAATATCATACAGTAGACTTCATATATCAAAAGTTCATAACAGGAAAAAAAAAATGCAAGCCCTTTATCATGTATTTCAGACTTTTCTTTTTTTCTTTTTTCTTTTTCACAAATTTTTTGGTCTGGTGAAAGCTTGCAGCTTAGTGCAATGCCCACATCTCAAAATTCAATCAACAAACAAGCATAGAGTCAACGCTTCACCCTACATTTTTCTTTTTCACTTTATATACTTGTATATATATGAAGTTGCAACATGAAAGAACCATTCTGTCGCTACTTCAGTTTCATTGCAACTTGCAGAAAGAAAAAAGTAAAGTGTTTTCCTGCTCTATTGCATTTGAGTTGTTAGCCTCCACCACATACAGAACCCAAATGAGAAACTGCGATATTGCAGCACTGTGAAACTCTTCTGTAAAGTTAATAAATCAATCAATCAGTGCAGGTGACAGGGACAGCAGGACAGACTCATTAGTGCCCGCTGTGCATGTGTGACCTGCAGGATGGAGATAAATGACAGTAGCCTCGGGTCTGAAGAGGTGGGGGAGGAATCAGGAGGGCTGGATGTGGACTAGGTGTGGGTCGAAAGCGGGATAGATGAAGGCTACCAAGCATGAAGAGCTGTCACCATGCATTCGGGTTCGGGCCTTGCTGATTTTACACCTGGTTGGCTGTGTCTGCTCCATTCAGGTGCTCAAACATGCCGCACATGCTGGATGTGGCCTGTGCACTGTGAGGCCGGTGCTTGCGAGCATGTTCGCCATCACACTGATGCAACTCATGGATTAATCACCAAGTGTGTATGTAGTACAGTACATGGCTCTGGAGAGAACGGAAAGGCTGAGTGCAAACAAGAGAAAATACAGCTATGCTCATTTATTAATCGCCTGTGCCTGTCATTAAAGGCCAAAATGTGAAATACAATATATTAGGCCTCTAGAGTAGAACTGTTAACCATGGTTCATGTGCAAAATCGAGCTGGGAATGCCTCAGTATGCTTTACAATAACATTTGTGGTTATTCAAATGCTTAAAACTTAAATATGTGTTGCACAATTTTACTTGCATAACAAACTGTAATTGCAAAAATAAGAGGTGAATTTCATTTAAATTATTTTTCATAGTTTGTATAAAATGCATTTAAATGAATTGTCCTGTGCAAGTATGTTGTGCTGTGTTAAAAAAGTATCTGCCTACTGTCAGTAGGTTTCTCAAAAAAAAAAAAAAAAAAGTAATAGAAAAAAGACAGCCCCAGCCCCAAACTCATTAGTTGAACAAATGTTTTTATATCAGGTAGGTTGGGACGCTAAATAAACAGAGCAATGTTTTAATTACAGAGCCACACTTTTATACTGTTTTTCAGGGGAAATCAACCTACGTCTCTGCAAACTAAACTAGATTACGTTTTTCTAGAGGATTGGAAAAACAATTACATATCAAGTTTTCTGTTACTGTAAAAGGTTTGGTTACAAATAAATAAATATGTGACATTTTACATAAATAAATAACAAGAACTTGTCTATTTAAACATAAAAATGCTGCCATCATTTACTCACCTTCATGTAATTCTGAACCTTTATTGCTTTCTTTAATCTATGGAACATAAAAGAAGGAATATTTTCTGAAGAATGGGCTCTGAACAATAATGGACCTTCTTCATCAAGTGAATTTCAGCAGTTTACACGTTACTGTAAACGTAATGCGGTTTCTCATTTACAAATAAAGAATACAGTAGTACAAACTGTATGTAGCCAGGCAGTTTTTTTTTTCAATTCTAAAAAAAAAACAAACAAACAAAAAATAAATAAACACACCAGTAAACATTGAAATGCTTGAGTCCACATCTGCAGGAAGCACAGATTTGATGTTATGCATTTAAATGATCTGAACAGAGAGGTGAAAACAATTTTCACCCTCATGGACTCCCTTACTTACAAGGAAATAGACGAAAATGGGACCCGTATGGCACACGGCTTTAAATATTCTCTAGGTCTCTCAAGAAGCATGACTGTTGTTCTCTAAAAAAGGGAAGGTTCAATTTTTCTCATTTCACATGTTGGCAGTGCCGCAAATGCAGCAGACCACATGCTGGGTCGCATTCAAAAGAATTGACATTAGCTTTTCTGCACAACACATGTCCATGTTACTTTAAAATCTATTTCAAAGCTCTCTGATCATTTGTCAGCTTATCATTTATAGGTCAGAAAAGCTGTTTTCTTTATTTCAAAAACATTTCCCCCCGTATTTGATACATTAAACTGAAATTATCTAGTGCATTATGAGATTACTTTCCTACTCTATGTCAGTGAGTGTGGATGACGTGTAATAATATACACAGCTCTGCATAGTCATTATCTTTTCACTTAAAATTAAATTAGAATTCTAAAATAAGACATGTTCGCTTAAAAAGAATGGAATACATTCCCTGCTACTAGATTACATATTTCCTGTGATTAATACATTAAATATTTAATAATAAGAATATAATAGACATTATTTTCTATAGCGCCTTTAAATGTAGATCTCAAAGCGCTGAACAAAAACAAATAAAACAATTATTAAATAATACAACAATACAAAATAATTTTTTTATATTTTTTTAAGTGAGATTCAGCAACAGTTTTTGGAGCTTTGACTCCCAACTCTAACTGTAACTCTGTACTGAACTGATAATGAACTAAATTGGTTTATCTGTAAGCTAATTTGTCCTTAAAAATAACTGAGTAATTGCTTTTAAACTTTGCTTCAGTGTGCAGAAGGAACGGTCAGGAGATGCCAAGGCAATTAAGATAAAACCCAGTGTTCAGAAAACGCATCATTAGTACATTTAAACAAAATAATGTTTCAAAAAGTACAGGCCAAATGCACACGCATAACCAATAAGAAACTGTTCCGGCAGACTGAGACAGGTGATTCCGAGGCTGTCGTAATATTCTTCTCTGCTTTAATGAGAGTCCCCCAGCGTTCAGTCGAGGTCTCGTCTACTGGCTCTCTTAATAAGGGCTTTATTTCTTATGGAGTGCATCAATTCCCATGAGCGACCAACATGAGGAAAGACGGCCAGAGGTTTACCTGACAGCTACATTAATACCCGCTCTGAGTTATTAAAGGGACTGCGATCATTTAAATGAGAAGGCTGAAATTATCTTCTGCTCACGCTCTGAATGATACAGAGAAAATCAATACAGACTGGTAAATCAATACTCTGATAACTCACACTGGTTGGCAATGCAGTTACATTAGTGAAAATTATAGCCGGTGGTTTAGTGACAGTGTGCACACTTACGAGGCTGATGAAGAATCTGCATGTCTCTTGATGCATTTGTACATTTCTTTCAGCCACGTAGCGAAATAAATTTGTACCATATTCACAACATGTTACACTGAAGCCTTATGAAAGCCATTTCATTGTGTGCAAAAGAGGAACAGGCTGTTATAGAAAGCGAGGGAGTGATAGAAACCTGTCCCCATCACTCGTACCAGGCTCTGTGCCGGCCTGTTTCATCAGAGGCCCTGTTCCAGAGCCGAACGCTGATTAAAATAGTTCTGAAAGAAAGCCCAGGAGGCATTTTACGCTTCCATTTACAGAACTTAACTCTCTTTGATAATAAAAATCTAATGTAACCTTTTTAATTTGTCAGTGTAGGAAGGAGAGACATGGGGGCCCGAATTCCCCCCTTCGCACATCGACTCCCTGTGCATTTCTATGCTGTGGAATAGTTCCGATGTCAAGGTGAGAAATGTGAAGCAATTCATGTCTCCCTAAAGCAATGAAAGCCATTATGCAAAAAAACAACCTAGAACAGTGTGTTTCCTGGTTAAATGGTGCCAGCCTGCCTATTTGTTTCCGGCGCTCTGATATTTTTCAGCGTTTTAAGCTGTACACGGAGGCCTGGAGCTAGCGATGCAAACCTATACAGTTGGAGGAGCAGACTCATTTCGTACTCTTTAAAAATGCAATACACCATTCCAGGTTCCGAATCTAGTAGCATAGGGAGCACCTCGACTCTGACCATAAAGAAACTAATTGAGTTTCTACAAGGTTCAGTACACCCTCTACTATAACAGTTTCCTTAGTTATGGAACCAGAAAATCCTACATTGTCAATAATATCTCCATAAATTTATACATGGAAGCCTTTACAAGCTTTTGCATGAAATAGTTGGTGGAGCTACAAAGATGTACAAAACACTGGTCGCAAAAAACATACTAGTATGTTCAAATTATATTATGGAGTCCAAACATCTGATAATCTTCTACTCAAATGAAAATGTTTCATCATAAATCATTATTATCAGTATAACAACTTGAGAAGAAAAAAAGAAAGAAAAAAGAGAATGCTTCAAAATAGCTTATCTGGCTATCAACAGTGCAGAAATTGAATACTTTTAATCTTCAAGGATGCATTCAGTTGATCAGAAGTTATATTTATAGTTTATAGTATATAAAATATATATTTCAATTAAATCCTCTTCTTTTGATCTATTAATTCGTCAAAGAATCTTAAAACAAAAACAAATGTGTTTCCACAAAAATATTAAGTAGCACAATTGTTTATAACATTTATAATAGTAAGAAATGTTTCATAAGCACCAGTTCTGAAGAATCATGTGGAGTAATTGCTATCTGAAAATTTGGAGCTACATTGGTAGAGCATTTAAGTGTAAATTGTAATATTGTAATTGTAATTACAAGTGTAAATTGTAATAATATTTTACATTATACTGCATTTTTGATCACATAAATGCAGCTTCAGTGCATTTATCCCAGATTTTAATATGGCCTTACATTGTTGAACCCCACTGTAGATGATAAAATTCTATAAAATAGGCCCAGTAATTGTTATGCCATATTATTCCATATTGATCCTAGATTAATGTGAAAACCCATCCCCCAAAAAGCACCAGCTCTAACAATTCTGCAGCAGCTCACTTTCCCGACCTCTTTAAATGTCTAACATTTACCCAGACTACTCCAGGGACCTTTCAGACTCTAAAGAACTGGCCTGCTTTTCTCTCTTTACAGAACACGCTCTATATATCCGTGTCACACCCTGCACTGACTGGCAATCCTGATCTAAACTCTGCTTAGATGACCTTTCACTGGAATCCCCTTCAGATTCCTTTAGATTGAGACCAGTTCACTCTCCACACAAAAATCCACCCCACTCAAGCGATTCAATTACAGAAAATCAGATATTCATGATGGGATGTGTAGTGGGATAATCCCATAATGTCAAAATTGTGATTTCATTGGAGGGCGCGTGTGTATTTAGAGAATCCACATTATAATGGAGTCTGCAAGATCGTTCTGAATTGAGTTACCAATTCTACGCCGTCCTTGACCAAATGAAACCAGACAGTCATACATTAAGTCGGTGTAGCATTAGAAAAAACAACAGCTTTAAAACAAAACGAGACTTCAGTGTTCTCCATTTGTTTGACAACTTAATAATTGCGATGTTATTAAATAAAGCACAGGGTGGATTATTAACGTGTTCAGGCTTCTATCAAAACACGTTTGCATGTATTTATTTAGTTTTGTACCGTAATGTTCAAATAAAATTGCATTTGAAAGTCACTACATCTTTCCTCATAATACTAACAAGGAGGAGACTGGCTGGAGAGCCGCACAGTCATCGTGTGAGGAACAAGGAAAATCAATTTGAAGTCGCAGTGCTCTTTCACAACGCTGGCGGAGCTCATGAGTGCTTGTCTGTCAGGCAAAATTACATCCATCCCCAGACTTCTGCATGTAATTTATGGAAATGGAAGAGACATTCCCTCATAGACGACGCAGTGCACTTATGCATGTGAATACATCCATTAAGCAAAGTAGAGCTCACAATAAGATGGCCTGTTTAAGTGAGAGGAAGAAATCCATTAACATTCTATAACAAGAGGAGGTTTCCATTAAAATTTCACACTTTCAAAGAAATACTAAGACCCTCTCGCTCGGCTTTCTCCTGGTCTCGCACAAACACGCACACGGAGATGTGCTCTTTGAGTTACGGTGAAGGAATTTCTCTTTTCGATCTCTCAGAAGTCCCAATGAGGAGTCTGATTATGCCATTTGTTTTAATATTCCTCACGAACAGCCTCTCAGACTGACATATAGACTTTCCGCCACCTCCATCACATCTGTGTTCACCACACTGTCTCGACCAGTACTGACATGCATCTGTGAACAGTGCTGGTGGCTGGAAAATAATGACCTGTACTATTTTGGTGATGATTTGAGTTCTGCTATTCACAGGTAGAAGACACCCCACATTTGCATGCAATTAGATGGCTTAGACTATCCACTACCATTCACACTTTTTTGAGGGAGCACTGATAATTAGATGGACAGTTATTTTGGGCACATAAATTTGAATAGTTTTTCAGGAGTTTGGAGTTCTGAAACATTCAAAAAACAGTTTCTGTAAAAATAAGAAATCATATTTCAACATGCAATAAACGCTGCCCTCATATCCCATGCACTCAGTATGACATCTATTTGTTTTGTGTTTTCAGCTGGAAAATGTAATTTTTCGAGTGTTTGCACATCTGCAACACATTGCTGTACTGTACAGTTTCCTGTCAGATGTTAGAATGACATTCGGCCTGTTTTCACATTTAAAGAAAACCTGAAAGTTCTGTCATCATTTACTCATTTTACTTACATCTTGGTCCAAAACCCTAAGCATTTTGTTATTTGTTTAGTGAAATACAATGTCATCGATATTTTCATCAATATTAAATTAAATATGGCGTCTAACCTGACTAAGGTCACATACAGTGCAAGTTTTAGGGGAAAACAATTCTGTGAAAACAGCTTAAATTTCAGTCTATTTCTCATGCAAAGCTATTGTATGGCTTCAGATAACTTACTGTATTAATAGTTGCAAATGCATGGTGTATAGATATCTTTTAAGGTTGTTATGCTTTTGTTGTGCATTATAATAAAGTGAGGGTGAGTGGATAAATAAATAGAAGTTTGGGGTTGATAAGATAACCCCAAACCTCTATAAATGAAAACAAAAATGAAAATGTATTATTCCTTGAAGAATACATTTTTTAAATTTATTAAAAAAAAAAAAAAAAAAAATAATAATAATAATAATAATACTAACAATAATACATGTTACTGACATATATATGATGAAGACTTTAGTTTATCTGTTGAGAGAGTGAGATAGTATATCCCTTCCATGACCCTAGCACATAAAGGGTGACACTGACTGACTCCTTTTGTTGTCTTGTGAAAAGACCCGGAGGAGAAAAGGTATTTGGTGGGCTCTGAGCAGTAGCAGTCTATGCTGGGGAGGAGAATGGCTCCCGGCTAAATGGAGGAAGTGATGCAGTAGACAGTAGAGTGGGCTTAAGCATGCTGGGACTGCCAGCTCTCTTTTCATCCACAGCACTGCCTTCGGAGACACTGCTTTCCTCGAATTTCTCTCTTTCCTGTCTGCCTCATATACACAGCGCTAATGTGTTTGATGGACTGCTGCACTCATTTGTGAAAAGTCTTGGAGATGATAAACTGATACTGACAATACTGACTTTTTAAAATGTGTTTGGGGACCATAATAACTGCTGGGGAACTTTTAAGTTCAAAGTATAATGTCACTTCATTGCATAAGGTAAACATTTTTAATTTTCAACGCAAGAAACTCAGAATCAGACTATGGGTCTCTTTCTTCCAAAAAAGTGGAATAAAAGTTTTATGTTTTTTAGTTGAAGACTGTCTGTTGTGTACATAACACAACTATACCCTTGAATGGACACTGCACAGCTTTCAGTGTAGACAGTTTCACTGATTAGAACAGAAGCGTTCTAGTTTTGTCAAGTCGCATCATGCTGCTCACTTGCACTGTACACATGCCTTCACACACTCTGTACAGGACTGGTATGGAAAAGGGAGAGGCTTTAGTTTTGATTCTATAAAATAAAAAATAAAAGTCGAATTAAAAAACTAAAAAAGAAAAACTAAAAAGATAACAGGCAGTATTTAATTGCAAAAATTGTATTTATAAAAAAAAAAAAAACATTTTTAAGAGATTTTTAAAAGAGTGAAATTACATAAATTAATGAATATTATTCAAATAAGTTAATATGCTGTACATTCAAATGTAATTGGGGTCTTAAAAGGATAAAATTAATTGCATAAAATGGGGGAGAAGCAAAAAGTAAAGCATATTACTTGTGTGTAAAAAATAAAAAGAGTAAATCGAGGAAATAGTTTGTTATTTTTCACCTGCATCCTTTAAATATATATCTAAACAGTATGGTGTAAATTCAGAAAATAAAGTGTTTCTTTTTTAAGGTCTCCTAAAAGCATTAAATTAATTCCAAAGAAAAAAAAATAGTAGTAAAAATAGAATATGGTGCAAATTCAAAAACAGATTTTTTTTATTATTATTATTATTTTTTTTATCAAGTTATTACAATGTATATGTATATGTATATATAAACATTTTAAGCTTCTTGAAAATCAGTATGAAATCCACCGACATGGCCTGCAAGTCCTCTATGATTTGCTTGTCTTACAGAGGCTGAGTCGGTATGAAATTAAAAGCTGTAGTGTGCGAGACTCCTCTTGTATGACAACATGCGTGTAAGAGATGAGCCACAATGATTAGGTGTCTAAGCTCCTACCAGCTCCCTCGAGCAGACAGGAAGTACTATATTATCTGGTAGAGCCGTGCTATTGCCTGGTAATTAATTTGCCATGTGCACACGGGCATTCATCAATGGCATGGATTTTAATGCATCGGTACATCCTGTGATCTCAGATGCACCAGAGTCCTCAACTCAAGCCTGAGCGCTGAGATGCAGAAGGCAAAGCCACACATTCGTAAATAGAGCAGGAACCAGACAAAGGTCTCATCACAGTACGTAGCTTTTTAATCTGAGTATGCCGGAAATCATGAGTCCAGTCATTTCAAAAGCACAACCGTACATTAAGATCTTATTTATGTCTTTCATCTGATAGTGTAGGTGCACTCTGCATTTCTTCAGCTTGTCATTTTTAAGAGAATTGCACTAGGGAAGATGAGAAAAACGAGGCAGGCACCCATGCCCATTAATTTTCAAAGCCGAATTATACCGGTAGTGTACTATCAACCCCGACAGTGTCTGTGTGCGGTGTAGTCGACTTGATGGACATGTGATTATGAAGCCCTGCAGTTTCTTAGATTGTAATCATAGGTCCCTCTAGGATGGCTACAATGCGCCACTGGTCATTATGTGTGCTGTCAAGGTAAGTTCTGATACATAAGTGCTTGTAGTCCTTCATCCAAATTCATTTCACTTAATCATGCATGCGGTTCAATCCATTTTTGATGTCACATTTTTATAGTTCCATTTTACATTGTGACTGACCTTCAAACTCCAGCTAAAATCCAGGATCTTTTATTTATGTATCCATTTATATTACTTCTGATGTATAAAATTCAGTCTCTGATATTCCAGTAGAAAGAAACCAGAAGTGAGACAATCAACCACATTGGAGTCTGGAGGGTGTGGAAGTTAACAGAATGCCGGCCACGATGAACATTAGCAGCTCTGAAAATAGCACAGCCATAGATTTATTGGAATTCTGTTACAAAGCCAGCAATAACCTACATAAGTGGAGCATCTGTGCATGGAGCCTGTGACAGAGAAAGAGAGGCTAAGAGAGAAGATGAGGCTAAATAAGATACAAAGTAAGCCGGGGATTGAGACTGGAGATGTGGGCTTTCTCAGGCGCTGAATTTCAAACTTTGAAGCCATTTTAATTAAGCCCATTAAGATCTCAATGCTCAAAATTGCAATTATTTGAGAATTTACGCATCAGTAGATGAAAGCAAATAAGCATCTGGTATAACTAGGGTAAGGAAAATGGGAATAAGAACCACTTACATTTTTTTAAAATACCAAAACTGAAGGATTTACATTTTTACTAACATTTCTTGAATGTTTGCATTTTTAATGTCTCCATTCAGACTTGAACACTGTTGTTGTGTGAAAATGAATTGATTTTTTTGTTGTTGCTGCTGTTGTTGTTCTTGTGTGCCTGCAGTATAAATTTCAGTATGATGAAAGAAATAATATGAAAACAATAACCAGACATCACATTTGCTTATTACGATATCCTCACTGATTGCACACAACAGCGAGAGTAAAGCGTAACCAGTGTAATGCAATTAGTAAACAAATTATGCTAATGAGCCAGGTGTTTTTTATGAACACCTTGAACTTGTGAGTTACTCACAGAGTCACTTACTTACTGATCCACAAACCATTACATCATTATACTTCAACAAGCTTATATGTACAATTAAATTACAAAGAATACAATATGTTGTGAAAAGGACACATTCAGAAAAGATTTGTTTCCTGTAATAAAACATACTATGCATATCAGAGTCAGAGTATCTGAAATGTAATCCCAGAACTAAGCTAAATTAAAGTGTCATCACTTTTTCTTTGGAACGAGTTTTAACAAGAGCCTGCACGAGGGTAACCTGAGGTCTCTATCTTTGTCATGGTACAATTGAGAGGTCCATGCATCTTACTTCGCAGAAGGCGAATGCCTAGTGTTCGTGTTAATAGGGAACTGCTGTGTCAGCAGGTGACTAGCCTTGGCTGCTACAGATAGCATTAGCATTTCTCAGTGGCTCGAAGGGCTCATTAAGACGGCGAGTGTGTCAGCTCATAATTAGCACTGACATGAACAGTTATTCATAAAGTGAGTGTTAGACACCTGTAATTTGCTGTGTTTTAGGGAATCCCTAAAACACCACCTTACCTCCAAGCATTGCTGGCCATTATTGAGATGACTTGTGTCCTTGCAAAAGCAAAATACTACTTTGTATTTGTTTTGCATGTTCAAAAAAATCTCGCCATCCTCGGAGGCCAAGAAGTGACATTCAATGTTTGTTTTGGTGCACAAGGACTAATCTAATGTTGCACAGCCCTGAATTAGATGCATGCAGGCGTAAAAGCAGTGTGTGAATGCAGCAGAGCTGTTTAATGCTGATTGTACAGTCATAATTATAAGCAAGATGAACCTATTCTTTTGCCAGCACTGTCTGTGCCTTTCCAGGTGCTTTCCCTATGTAATAAGGACCGAATTAAAATATAGGGGGAAAAAAGTTGTTCCTGACAAACAAGACCTCCAAGGAACCAGATTATAATTCACTCTTAAAAGACTCCAAATGCAGTTTTTCACTGCAATGTCATAGAACCATTTTAGGTTCCCCAAATAATTTTTTTAGTGAACAATTCTTAAAAGAACTATTATTTCCTTAGTGTAAAGAATATTTTATAATCTAAAAAAGCTTTTTTCCACTATAAAAACCTTTTGAGCAATGAAAAGCTTCCATGTTAAATGTCCTTCAAGGAACTATTGATGCTAATAAAGAACGTGATACTGACTGGTTAATTTTGTCATCTTTTTTAAGAGATTTTTTATTCAGTCTTAGGCCTTTTTAGTTTTTATCACAATTTTGTTAAGTCAAGTTTCAAGTTGACAAATTGTGGCAATTTTAGTCTAGGAAAGGAAAAAAGGAAAGTCTTGACATTAGCCAAGTAATGGTAACCCATACTCGGAATTGGTGCTCTGCATTTAACCCATCCAAGTGCACACACACAGCAGTGAGTAGTGAACACACTGTGAACACACACCCGGAGCAGTGGACAGCTATAGATTCAGCACCCGGGGAGCACCTGGGGTTCAGTGCCTTGCTCACGGGCACTTGAGCCATGGGTACTGAGGGTGGAAGAGAGCGCTGTTCATTCACTCCCCCCGACCCACAGCTCCTGCCAGCACCGGGACTCAAACCGGCAACCTTTAGGTAACTAGTCCAAGTTTCTAACCATGGAAAATTATCATATTTAAGTAATACTGCATAATGTTTAAACTGATAATCACAATATCAGTATTCCACTCAAATGTATAAACGTGATAACTTATGCTGTAATTTTAGGAGAAAAGTTCTAAATGGGGATTTAAACTTGAAACATCTGGCAACCACAACGATAGTTTTCTCCTAATTTTTGTTAAAGAAATACACCGTTATTACATTTTAGTCTCATCTTTTCTTATAAACAATATAGTCACAGTTAGTATTTCGTGATGACTGTGCCAGCTTGTATTTGTCTACAGTCTTAGGTATGGAAAATGTAGTGAGTCAAAAATTTTATCTAAATTAACACTAAACTGTCTTTGGGGTGTATATCTCATGTGACTGCATTTTAAAAAGCTTTCTGGGAACCTTTAGACAAACAGGAAAAGGGGGTTCAAATGTTACTGGGCCTCTCTGGATTGCAACCACCAGGGAGTTCTCAAATCCATGCTAATATGTAATGTAGAACTTGAAAACAAGCTATAAAACTGATTTAATCTTGAACGTGCAATTCTGCATGTATCACCCAGGGCCGTAGATTATTCCATTCAATGATATTAGCTAGTTCAGCGTTTCTTCAGGAGCAGGCATTTTTTAATCTTTCCATTTATACTCCAACTCTGGCATTTGTATTGGAAATTTCCATAAAACCAATAGATTTTATTTAATTATTTCTTTCTTTCAGTGCGATCTCTGAGAAGGAATTTGTTCATTCATAATGGGATTAATCTGCTTGGGTTAATTCCCTGGCAGTGGCTGCAGAATGAGAGGTTTTGTGTGGACACAGTTTCCTCCATTGTGCTGAACATTATCTCGTATTCAGAGGCTTCTTCATTGCTCTGATTGAGGATTCTTCTCATTGGGGTAAACACAGTTAATACTTTCCATTCCTGCCTATTCTCTTGAGTATCTGGGTAGGGGGAGCACAGGATGTGATTTTATTTCACCCGGTAACAGCTGGTGAAAAAAATATGAGATATATGTGCAGGGGAATTTACTAAAAATGAACTGCGCCTGCTCATAGCGACATTTATTTGCATGCACTGTCTGTACTGTTTTAGCCAATCATCTAATAGTTGTAATTTTGACAAAAACAATGAACACAACATTTTTTAAAATAGTTTATACACAAAATATTTTCTTTTCTTTTCATCAAAGAATCCTGAAAAAAAAAGGTTTCCACAAAAATATTAGGCAGCACAACTATTTTCATCTGATAATCATAAGAAATGTTCATTGACATTGAAGTCTGATATATTAATGATCTATTAATAATCATATTATTATTATTATTATTATTATTATTTTATAAAATAAATGCATCTTAACTTGAATGGTGAGTATATGCCATTTATATGTAAATGATATCTTCTTTTAAATATGGTGCACGGGGCTATTTCAGTACATTAAGCACCTGGCTAAACTGGATAGTTAGTGGTTAGTAAAGAAGACTCAGCACGCAAAAGGAAATACAATGTGCACAAGTGCTGCAAATGTTGAGTGAATTTCTTCCATATGAGTAGGAATCCATCAAAGACCGAAAACACCATAAAATGACATGTCTAGAATCACAGCATGATTTATAATATGGTAACCCTCATTTATCTGTCTGCTCTACACAGCTGTACAATCCACTTTATGCAGTTAAAACAGCTGTGCATCACATAGACAATTTCCCTGTAAGCAGATTAACTGAATGATTGTCTCTTCACGTCACGAGGCAGTTAGGCCGAATGCAGCATTTCCTTTTAGGATTCACTGATGTTCTGGTTTACCACAGTATGTCAGATTGAATTCATCCAATCTGTGCCGAATGAAGCAAGCCACTGATCCGCTGACACCACGGTACAGGTTAGAAATAAGAGCTTTAGACTGATTTGCCACCTCCAAAATTCAAGAACTATGAAGCAGAGATGCACTCAGCTATCAGGGCTCAGGTATCTTTTAACTCCCAGCGTATAGTGTTTGGCATTTTTGCTGACATCTCTGAGCAGATGAATATGAGAACAGGTAGAGAATTACACACTTTTTTAATTTTGAGGGACATTATATGACACTGGAGAATGCAAACGAAGTGTAATGGTTTAGTCAGATCACTGAATGCATTTTAGATCATTTGACCATATTCAAAGTGTGCGATTTCTCAGCCACTGACTTCGGATTTCTCAACACTTGTTCCCTGACTTCCCATTGGTCAGACAAAAAGACAAAGACATAATCATTATGTTTACAAGCTGTTAAAAAGTTAAGTTTAGAATTAAGTTAGGTTAGAATAAATCAATACTTTGTTTCAGAAACAAACACTTTAGTGAAAATGTTTATGTAAGCAATTCAAATATACATTGTCTATGAATGGCCTAATCAAGTTTATACATAGTAAATTTAATATACATAAAATAACTATTTTAAAATGCCTTGAATCAGCTGAATGAATTTCATATTTGATATTCATAACCCAATATATGGTGAGTTATAATAAAAGCAATAATTTGTTTTAAAAGCAACACTCTAGAAAAGAAAATAATAATCAAATTATTTCATGCAATAATTTTAAACCTGTGTGTTTATATATAAATGTGCAAAAATATGTATTTATTTATTTATTTATTAATTATTTTTTATTGTCATTTTTATTTAATTTAGAATTATATGCCTAAAAAAATGGAACAGCTAAAAGTATTTTACCATAGAGAAAATGCAAATCTTTAATTGGGACAACAGTTTAGTATATCATAATCTACAATGACACATCCACTGAATTTGAGTCACATTTGATATAACATGTGTAACTAAATATATGGCATTTAACAAAATTAGACCAAATTGGACTAAGGCACTGCAGCTATAAAAGCCAATCTATAAAAAATGTATTGCAGCTCCAGTGCACGCAAAGAGAATTTTGGCAGATACAGAGAAAAAAAAAATAATGTGCATATCATGGCAGGTCTCATAATTCCCAATCTCTCTTTCCCTTTTCTGCCTTCCAATTCTCTCTCGCAAACACTCAAATGATTCCCCTTTCTCCAACACACTGCCTTTCCATCACAGGCCTTGTGAAATCCTGTTATCCTATAATCTTCCCCATGCTTGCTGTTTTCATTAATCGTTGTCCCAAGGATTCAGGTCTAAACATTCCTTTGATCCACATTTCAGTTAGCAGAGAGACACTTGTGTAGTGTAGCACAGCCCCCCAACAGACTCAGTCCCAGGGTCTTTATGTATTGAGGAGCTGACTCTGTTTATGCTGCCAAACCTGGCAACTGAGTCCAGCGACACAACCTGCTCTGCCTTAACATGATTAACCTGACGGCAAGAGCCCTGCATGCCATCACATCACAGGAAACGGATACGGAGCCAAGTAGATAGTAGCCTGACGGACACGTGCCGAGCCATGTATGGCAGGAGATGGAGGAACAAGAACATAAATGGAGCAGTTATGTTCATCTTGTTCCTCTTGAAAGTCAATTGTATTCGTTGTGAAGTGTTCGATAGCTCCTTCCATTCAGCACGAATGCTGGACAGTTAATCAAAATGTATAGTATGGGAATTATGAAAGAGCAGGACTCTCTGAAGAGTGATAAAAGGAGATAATTTGCGGAGAGAATGAGTTTAAGACGGACGCTTTTCAGATTAAAGAGCTGTAAATGAATGGGAATTCTAGCGTATTGACAATACGTGTGTTAAACTTCCTCTTTTATAGGGAATATAATGACTTCCAATTACTGCATTTATGATTCAAAGTTTCTGTCAAGCACGATAAGAGGAGTGAAGTTAAAGTTGTCTGCATAAGAGCGACTGGATGTTAATTAATTAAACTTCAACCACTAACAATGTGTTTCAAAGCATCGGCGGACACTGAGCTGAACAGCTGTCATGGAAGCATATCATTTGTTGGACCGGAGGTGTGTGTGTCTTTCTGCAAAAGGTCTTAGTTTATTCATACACCATTATTCATATACCGTTTATTCATAATGCTACTTGTATAATGTCCCTTTTTATTTTCAATTTACAATTAATAATGTACAAAAGACAACTGTAAATGTAAAAAAATAAAAATAATAAAAAAAAAAAATTTTTTTTTTTTTTTTTTTTTACATTTCTCCTTTTGTGTTCCACAGAAGAAATAAAGCCATATAAATTTATAACAACAGGAAGAATAATAAATAACCATTTTGGGGTGAAAAACGTTACAATTTTGGGTGTAATTGCCAAATAAAGGGTGTTTTTGGCGAAGACTAAATCTGTTTGACGTCAAGATTTCAGCTGATTTGATGTAGAAGCAGTTTTCCGAATTTAGGTGTTCACCAGTTCACCTACTGCTTGTAAAAGTGTGTTGGTATCCATTTTCACATTTCGTTCTCAAAATCTGATCAAAGTTGAGCCAAACTCATCTGACCACAGTCTATACCAAATCCAATTACCGCAGTAATGGGGGCTACTGTGACTTTTAACAATTAATTTTAAATTTAGAGCTGTGTAAAATGAGTTTGTTCACTCTGATAATCCACAAGTATGAAACTAGAGTTCCCTTTTCCCATTGGATAAATCCCAACTCAATACCACCAACAGCATTTGCTTCCAAAAATATTAGTTCTGCGATGCTTTACAGTAGTTTTTCGAGTGTTTACAAATGCATTAGTGCACACTTTCAGGCCTGTTCACGTCATGCACATGTTCACACACAGCTACGCTATCACGCATACACACACTCTCTTGGTAAACAAGTGGGGGAAAATCCACTCTGTTCTGCCTGTCATGCTCTCGTCTCATCGTGGTGAGGCTTTGGAGAGAGAGCGTGCTGGCTTAGCAGTGCTTCCTCTAAGAGTCTTCACCTGGATGCATCTTTCCAGTGTCATTACAGCGCACATCTCCTCTATACAGTATCTAACTCTCCAGATGCCTTCCGACAGCCGGGAAGCCTTCAACTTAGACCTCTCGACTGCAGGCTGTATGTCCAAGGAAATAGAAATCTAACTGCTGAGCAAACCCTGCATGTTGCACAACTCGCAATGAATTCAGCAAAGCAAGGTGCAGAAGCTGCACGACGAATACGTAAATCAAATGATAAATAAATAATAACAGAACTAATGATGTAGAGACTTAATCCAGAGATTCTGCTTACACGTCTAAACACAGGCAACGAGAGAGCGCTCCGAAGAGCTTTTCATCTATATCTAATGCGGCATCATGCCCCAGGGGCCCTCATTGAGAGTGGAGAAAGAGTCTTCGAGTGCTACGCTCAACCAAGATTTTCACACTGACCAAAACTACAGCAATGTCATCAAACCTAAGGTTGGAAACCCAGAATACTGATCTAAAGTATTTGTAAATAAATCAAATAAATGAATAAATAAAAACAGAACTGAAGTTAGCATATCCAACTCTAGTTTACAATAGTATTTCATAACCGAAATTTGCAGATGAAATGCTAAATTGTTTATCAATTTAAGATTGAAAATAAAAATAATAATAATGATAATAATAATAATAATAAACAAATTATTAAAACACATTTTTAACAATAACAAAAAAAGTTTCTGAAATATATTATGAGGGAATTTAAAAAAATCTAATTATTAGATTTATTATGTAAAAAAATATATATCAAAATATACATTTTGTTGTCCAAAAATGTGTATTATGGCCTTTTTTTCCTATGTAATAACTCTTATGGTCTGACCAGCTCAAGAAAAAAATAAATAAAACTAAAATCTTAAAAACTATAAAAACAAACAAAGACTACTGCTAAATAATTAATAATGAGAACCACTCAAGAAATCATGTCTTGTTGTCCTTCATGTAAATTAGCTCTGACTTGAAAATGAAAACTTGAATCTATTGATTTGATGAGACAGAGGGATTTTAAATGTGCCTGATGAACTCGCACACCCACACATGGCTTACAAGAGAAATCCGTCTAAAAATAAAGTCTGAGGGTAAAGGAAAATGCACCGCGTGAGCAGAATAAATGTGATTTGTAAGTACAAAGTCACTGAGGTGAGAAAAGCCGCTCTGCTCGAGTCCAAATAAATGCATTACTGCAATCAAATGTTTTTTTCTTTTTTTTCTTCTAACAAGCTAGCGGGTTCAAGGCAGAATTAAGACTGCTATTCCCAATTGCCATGTACTGAAAGAGAGCAAAGGTAAGCTGGAAATTAATCGCTGCATTACCCCAGTGTCCTTTGAATTTTGTGAGTACGTTTTCCCAAGAGCATGCATCCGTCAGGATATTTGAATAATACAAAGCATACAATATAGGCCTATTCAAATAATTCAATTACAGTGAAATGGGAAAATGGGAGGTGAATAGAGGTCAGTCTTTTACGTCTTGATCTGCATCACTTCAAAGACACACATCTACAAGTTCCTGCTCAAAGTTCTGCCTTCATTAGCAAAGCGTCTCTGTCCTCTTCCCATTGCGCATATTAAAATACACACGTCAGCTTCTCTAAAGCCATTGCTCAGGCATTTCTACACTGCCTTAGGTACAATGCAAAAGGTCTGTTGACACTGAACCACTGCAAAAGAGAAATCCTAGCACAGAACACCACAGTTTCGGCTGCTCGCTTTAGACTTTAATAGGGTAATTGCCTGTGTGCCTTGGGAGAGAGAACTCAGCTTTCCGTAACCACAAAACAGCTTAATGCTTATCAGATCCCCTTGTTCCAAAACTCAATCTAAAACCAGACTTATTATAGCCCACTGATGCACTATCTTCCCAGCTTTAATTAAACTGCAAGCACAGACACAAATCCCAATAACCACTATTGAGAGCATCTGACACAATCTTCCCTCAATAAACGAAATCCTGATTATTCCCCTGTCGCAATTATCTATTGAGGTTCGTGGGAAAAAAGAAAGCAAGTCAGACTCCCGAACAAACAAATGTCTCTCATATAGAGTAGTAGAACTCTTTAGTGTCATAAAACTAGCTTGCCGGGACTCACCATGGCCACTTCTGAGGAAAGCCGAAGAGCGGTAAATGGAGATGGGAGACGCGTGGTGCTGCCCGTTGTGGAACGGGTGTTCAGGATGGGTGTATGAGGTTGCCACCCCAGGTGGTCCAGCGGAGGCCACTGAACTATCCGAGCCGGGTGAGGAACTCCACACTGAACCGACAATACATCCCAACGTCAGAGATCGTATCCAGAGGGTCCATCCGAGCCGCCCCTCTCGACTGCCAAGAAACAGCAATGCCACTGCTCTGCTGGGACGCATGACGCACACCCGACTCTCTCTTAGACACTTGGCACGAAGAACCGAGAGAGGAGAGTTCTCTCATGATGCAGAAAACCCCATGCTAGGAGTCCAAACCTCCTCGTCCAAGACCTGTAGCCGGCCCCTGTGAAACTGTACTCACTTAGGATGAGAGACCGTTTACAGCTGCTGAGCGAATGGATGGGAAGGAGTGTCTGCGATGGAGTCCGATCCTCTCAGAGCTGCATAAGTCACTCGCGAGACCTGAAGAGGCGACAATTACCCAGCGGAAAAGAGGGTCATGACCCGACCCTGCAACTCATTCACTGTCCATTCCGCAAAAAGGAAGCAGGGGAAGAAAATTAGAAAATACTTTTTTTCTTCCTGCTTTCTTCAACAGGATAAACACTAGTATGAAACGGATTCCTCCTTTTTCCCCAGCACTGTCCACTCCCGGGCTCCAAAGGTGTTGCAATTCAAAGGCTTGGACTGAAACACAGCTCGCTTGCACACACGCACACACTCTTTTGATTTTCTTCCTCCTGAGATTAGTATTGCTCAGCCTGTCTGTATTTGGACAGAGGCTTGACGCACTTTCAGCAGCTCTGCTAAGCAATGAGAGTGTGAGAGGGAGGGAGAGCGAACGAAAGCGCACGAGTGAGAGACAGAGCTGAAGGGAGGAGGGAGAGAGAGTGCGCGAGAGATATCGGCACAGGTGAAACAGTGCAAACAGAATGGGATGAGAAGAGGATGTGTGATTTGTGCGTGCGTATGTGTGTGTTTGGGTGTAAAAAGTGTGGAAAAATGGGGATTCCAATACAAATCCCCACAGAAAGTACATTGCTGCTGCTGTCTCAGATGGAGATGAACTTGTATGTATTATGGAAGGAAGAACAAATTAAGAGATACAGGGAGTGAAGGAAACATTGACAGACAGTTGTGGGAATTAAGGTAGAAGAACAAAAAAAGATTCTTAAACATCTGTTGCTGAGGAGGGAAGGGAGGTAAAGCTTCCTCTCAAGAATATATTTGACAGTACCAAAATAAAATGTGAAATTAGGAAATATTTGATGAAATAGTCTGTTCTCCTAAAGCTGGTGAAGCGTAAAGGCATGTGAGATCTCTGTCTCTGCCTCTGTCACTGTGATTGGCTGATTAGACTGTCAGCGTGATCACGCATGCCGCTCATGTTCCGAGTTTGCAAATCAGCCTGAAGGTGGAAATGGACAGACTAATTACAAAGTAAACAAATCACTCACTCTTACACCATCACCTCCAAATCAAAACTTGAATTGAAACACAAAATTGGTTTTCGAAGGCAATCAAAATGAAAGTACATAAATGCATGTCGCCATTATTATAACTTGTATTTACCAAGAAACAAGTGACTAATGGCTCTTAAAAGGTGAAATTTTTATATTTAGATATTTCAATTCATATCTATATTAATACCACTTACAATTGTGCAGTTATTAAAGTGATATAAAAAAACCCGTAATATTAATAACTGAACAATAGTTAGTGGTATTAATATAAAAATAATAAATACAAATGTAAAATAATTATTGGCATTCAATATTTAATATTCATATTTAAAACCAAATTATTCATTACTGAATATTAAATATGACAATAAATGTAATATTCCTTTCAAAACTAATACTTTTTTATATTAAAAACAAAAGTCTTAATAACTGAACATTAAATATTAAAATATATGTAATATTACATTACATTTTTTTAAATACTAAAACCAAACAAATAAAGCTTTATACTTTAGCAGTCCCAAAAGCATGGCTGACTGACAGGATCAGTTGCTGCCTCCTAAAATACACCTCCAGACCTCTGATTCCTGCTTATGAAGTAAAGTAAGTTAAGGTGAGGTGAGGTGAGGTAAGGTAAGGTATGGAATGGGAAGGGGAGGGAAGGGAAGGGAAGGGAAGGGATGGGATGGGATGGGGAGGGAAGGGAAGGGAAGCGATGGGAAGGGATGGTTATGGGAAGGGAAGGGAAGCGATGGGAAGGGAAGGGAAGGGAAGCGATGGGAAGGGAAGGGATGGGAAGGGAAGGGAAGGGAAGGGATGGGATGGGATGGGATGGGCAGGGAAGGGAAGGGAAGGGAAGGGAAGGGAAGGGAAGGGAAGGGAAGGGAAGGGAAGGGAAGGGAAGGGAAGGGATGGGATGGGATGGGATGGGATGGGAAGGGAAGGGAAGGGAAGGGAAGGGAAGGGAAGGGAAGGGAAGGGAAGGGAAGGGAAGGGATGGAATGGGGAGGGATGGGATGGGATGGGATGGGATGGGATGGGGAGGGAAGGGAAGGGAAGGGAAGGAAAGGGAAGGGAAGGGAAGGGAAGGGAAGGGAAGGGAAGGGAAGGGAAGGGAAGGGAAGGGATGGTTATGGGAAGGGAAGGGAAGGGAAGGGAAGGGAAGGGAAGGGAAGGGAAGGGAAGGGAAGGGAAGGGAAGGGAAGGGAAGGGAAGGGAAGGGAAGGGAAGGGATGGGGAGGGATGGGATGGGGAGGGATGGGATGGGATGGGGAGGGAAGGGAAGGAAAGGGAAGGGAAGGGATGGTTATGGGAAGGGAAGGGAAGGGAAGGGAAGGGAAGGGAAGGAAGGGAAGGGAAGGGAAGGGAAGGGAAGGGAAGGGAAGGGAAGGGAAGGGAAGGGAAGGGAAGGGAAGGGATGGGGATGAGGAAATAACATCAACCTAATTCTCTTATTTCATTTCTGTCTTACATTTTTTTTTTGGGAAAAAAAGCACAAAACAAACTCACAATGGACCAAATTTGTAATTTAGTTTTACATAACCATTTCACATTCTTTTCTACTGAACTTCTTAAGCTATCTCAATGTCCTCTGATATGAACCATATAGTGTAAATATGTAAATCTGACCGATACGGTGTTAACATCAATACCACAATAACTTAAGTTCTGAATGACTTTTATTTTTTCGCAGTGTAAAAGCTAGGTAAATCTACGTAGCATATCGTCCTCAAAAGAGCAAATGTATGTCCCTAAACAGGCAATCAAATAAGAGAACATTGCCTCTAGAATGGAATATTTTGAAAGCTTTCATAGTGTTATGAATCTTTAACCACCGCTGCTTTTCACAGACAGTAAATCGTGGCATTGGAATTACAAACCGCAACAGCAAATCAGCTCTCCATTGATATTACTCTGGTGAAAGACTCCCTTAACATGTGGGGCTTTGTAAATGAAGAACCGTTTAGTTTAAATCTTCTGTGACTATAATCAGTTCATATTCATTCCACAGATGGGTGCAGAGAAACGATAGATGAGGGCAAAAGCCCTAAGTGCTGGAAAAGGTACTCATTTATCAAAAGAGCTGCTTTTCTTCATCTGCTGTCTTTTGCGTTTCATTAAACTCCAAACTCGGTCCTCAGAGCTAGTTCTGCCTTGCCTGAGGCATGTCTCGGGTGAATGGCCTCCATGCTTCTAATGAGAGAGCAAAATATATGCCAGTTTTGCACAAGAAATTCATCATCAACAATCCTGAGCCTGTACAATCATCACTTGTCCTCAGATTAATAATTTGAGAAGTGTTTGAAACAGTTGGTGGTTTTCTAAATGATGTGTACACAACAAAACTTCTTTGTAAACAAGCAGTCATAAGCAGGTTAGCTGCTTGATTTTATAAGCAAATACGTAAAAGTCACTCAGCAACACCAGCAACCCAAATGAGATGCGTGTTAGCGCGCTAGCAGTCCTACTCTGGAGCCACCTGGAGGATATGAACCATCTTGGTCGACAGCTTTGAGATCAGCACTCACAATCGGGCACAGATGAGTGTGTTTAGCTCTCTGTGGCATCTGCTAAGCTGCCTGGAGCTGAACTAGGAGACCTGGATCATCGAGCTTGGCTTAAACATCACTATAGGAGAAACTGCTAAAATGAAGTGCTCATTTTACAGTACACATTCGCTTTCATTTACACACACACACACACACACACACACACACACACACACACACACACACACACACACACAAACAAACATACATATACAGTACATACATACATACGTATACTGAATTTTAGTTAATTGCTATGCCCCTGATGTAAGATGGCACTGCTGGCTTTAGTTTGATTTTAATCAGAGGAAATCACTGCTAAATTAAGTTACACAATCAGTGTAAGTTACACAATCAGATGAACCAGAAAAAAAAAAAAAAAAAAAAAAAAAAAATTAAATAAAATAAAAACTGACGTAAATGTATGTACTTTAATATCAATGACTATAACATGATGACTATAATTATTGATATACTATATAACTTATGGCAAAAGTAATCTTGCCTTCTTTCCAACACCACTTTTGTCTTTATTTATTCTATTCTGTGCTGAAATGAATTTATAGAAATTATATCATCAAGTTTAGCAAACATGTCTAAAAAGGGTTGTTAGTGCTATATATATAATATAAATAAATAAATAATATATACCATTTGCTCTATCAAATGTTTGGGGTTGTTGAGGTTTTCAGCAGCCATTATTTCAGTCTTTGAAGTCACATGGACCTTCAGATTTCTGATTCTTTGATGATTCGAAAGTTCAAAAGAGCAGCATTTATTTGAAAAAAAAAAAAATATATATATATATTTTTGTAACAATATTAAAGTCTGTACTGTCACTTTTGAGCAATTTAATGCTTCCTTGTTCAGTAAAATTATTGCTTTCTTTTAAATCGGATCTGTTCACAAAACACAGAGGTGCCTAAATGTACATTAAAAACATTTAGTCACCTCTGTACAACATTAAAAAAGTATAGATTATTTACTGCTTTGATATGGCTTCTAATTGGAAAAAAAATAAGACAGGAGCCAATAACATAAAATGCCTCATAATGCCAGCTTTGACACAGCATATTAATTTGAAAATAAATTTGTGGAAGGTTTTTTTTTCTCTTAATTTTGAACAAGGCTGCAATAAAATTCATTTGATTCTCAAACTAACCAAATGATCTGGAATGACATGCATGTTTTGATAAATTAAACAGGAAACAATAGCGTGCGTTAAAATATAGATCAATGCAACCAGTCCATTTATTGCTCAATTGAACTCAAAGCCATCCAGAAAAATCAGGCTCTTAATTTGTCCTGTAACATGTCGAAACCCTCCAGCTCAGCCCGAAGAGCCCTGTTTCCCCAGCACTTCTGCCTCAGGGTCCTTATGTGCTCATACTGAACATTGCACAACACACAGCCAAAATCATAGAATTGCATCAGAAACATAAACGAGCACTAGCCACATACAGACCCTCACTTTCTGCCCATGTTTCCAGAGGTTTAGAGAAACACTTCTCAGTAGGTCTCACACACAGCACCACCATGAGAGTGCTTCATTAGGAACTAAATAACGTATAGTTTGTTATGACTGTAATGACTGCTTGGAATTCCTATGCATGTTCCCGCTTCAGCTAGCTGGTCTTTGGTGTTTTTTTTTTGCCTCAGGGTACCGTCCTCATCGAACGCAGAGTGAATTCAGTATGACTGAGAGAAAAATCATGTCCTTTCCTCTGTGACTTCCTCATCCTGAAACGGCAGACAGCCCTGGAAAGCTGAAAATGAGGAAATCTAAAACCCTCTCTGGAAATAGCTGTGGTCGGTAAACGTTGCAAATGAAACTGATATTTTTGATTACGCCAGAAAGGTGTTTAGGTAAATAAAATCTTGTTTCGTGATATTGCATCACTGGGGTCTGACACATCATCAGAATCATTTTGCAGATGCAGACACGCTGAGACTTCAGCAAACCCTGGCTGACGTGACTTGGGGCTAAAATAATGTAGCATAGGTTGAAATTTTTTAAGATGCTTTGTTTCTTTTGTTACGGTCTCCCTTGTGTATAGAATTATACATAAAAAATGAAGGCAGAAAACCATTTTGCTAATCAGCATTTTTGTCATTTTAAACCTTTAAAACTTATTCACATCCAAAAAAAAAAAAAAAAAAAAAAATGCATTTACTTGATAAATTGAAATATATATATATATATATATATATATATATATATATATATATATATATATACAATTCTAAATATTCAAAAGTTTGGGGTGAGATGTTTTCATGTTTTTGAAAATTATCATGCTCAAAGGTCGCAGATCTTGATTAAAAAAAAGTTATTTGATCATAAAAAAAAACAACAACAACAACAACTGTAAAATCTATACTACATTGTGAAATATTATTTATTTATTTATTTATTTTTACAAATGTTTTCTATTTTACTCTACTTTAAAACATAATGTATTCATGTAATGGTAAAACTGAATTTAATTACTCCAGTCATCAGTGTCACATGATCCTTCAGAAATCATGCTGCTATGCTGATTTTTTCTCTTCACTAAACATTTATTATTATTAATGTTGAAAACAGTTGTGTTGCTTAATATTTTTGTGGAAATTATGAATACATTTATGATACTGAGAAAACACCTTACTGAGCCCAAACATCTGAATGGTAAATTTAGGCTTAACCCCCCCCCCCCCCCCAAAAAAAAAACATATATATATATATATATATATATATATATATATATATATATATATATATATATATATGTTGCACCTTGTATACATATATATGAAAATGAAAGTTTTTCCGCCATAGTAAAATGTGTTTTAAAGCATACATCTTGCAAAATAATGGTTTTAAGCATAATTTTGGAAGATGTATGCTTTAAAACACATTTTACAATGGCGGAAAAACTTTCATTTTCATTTTGTTGGAGGACGTTTTTACTGCAATACAAGAAGATGAATTATGCTAACTTCTCAAAAAGGATGCCATAATTATTCTAACATGCTCTGCCAAGAAGCATTATGGGTAAACAACACTTCACCTTTCAAACCTGGTGTACTCAAGGTGATTCAGGACGTTTCTTTAGGCTGCCGGTCTGTTAGATTCTAATAAGTGTTTAGTGTCCTGCTGTGAAAGAAATGACAATCCCAGTCGGTGGAAAATCTTATTATGGCGAGTGTCATTACACCTTTAGTTGATTTCCAAAATCACAGAATCAGTTTCATTTCTATGCTTTAAAAATGTATGCATCTCAAATTGGATGAAAACTACATGTAAATGAAAATCCGATGAGAACCGTCCAGAGAATCAATATCATGAAAAGCAGTTCTCAAAGTGAACACCTGATGGAGGTTAACACAGGGGAAAGCTACAGTGAGCCAGCTCAGATTTGTCGGTTCTGTGATGTTCGGTTGTTTAAAGGCAGGAAATTCCCCGTGGTACTGCCTTGTCTTTCTATACCGGTGCTTTTGAACAGAGCTGCCACGTCACGCTTTGAGATCTTTACGATCTTAGGAGGGTTTGGACAGCATGAGAGCATGTACTACCCATCTGCTCTCCTCCATGAATACGAACCCAGGAGTTCGAGAAGGAGAGAGAGATGAGAGCTCAAACCTTTTCAAACAAGAGACAAGCCACAGCGAGGACGGAGCCCGGCAGCATCCAGCGCTCAGCAGGCTAGTCTGCTAATTATGCCGTGCTGCAATCTCTCACCCAGACACCCCTGACAGCAGCACAGTTGGCGTCACACACAGCACTGCTCTGACAGACTGTCCTAATCTGCTATCAACCACAACTTACACACTAACCGCCATCCACTGTAGCTCCATACAAAAACACGTGCACAACTCACATGCACGAGTGTTCAACATTAATACATTCCCACGTGCCCAACTAATTACTAGTTCAGGTTTTTTTCTTCCCTTTTAAACAAATAAACAGTAAATAGACTCATTCATTCTGCAATGTGATGGTCATCATAACAATTAGACACAAACTTTGACTGTTTCTTGATCCCCCCCCACCCCATTCCATACTTTGATATGATATTTCCATAATTGTCTGTTACATTTTAAATCAGTATTAAAATGTACTTAAATTGTGTAAATTAAATGTGTCAAGAACAAAGAGTGCTGGCAATTCAAGATTTCCCACAAGCGGATGTAAAACTAATTATTTTCTGCATGAATGCATCACATTTACTGTAAAATAATTAAGCCCTCCTTGAACGTTTTAATTCACATACACATATACTGCAGGAAATGCTATAATCCAAAACAGCAAATAAAATGGAAAACATGTATAAAATAAATAAAATAAATAAAAAATACTAATGTAACTTTAAAAGGGTTGTTTTAAAATCTAAAACGATTTCACAATATTACTCTTTTTACTTTATTTTTGATCAAATACATGCAGCCTTGACGATCATAACAGACTGCTTTCAAAAATATATTACAGAGGTTCACCGTCCCCAAACTTTGAATGGTAGTGTAATAATACAAATGAAATGTAGAAAAGTACGGCTAACATTTGTTATTTAGTGACTGCAAAGCAAAAAACAACTAAATAAATGCATACAACATTCTTAATCGGCAAGCACTCTGTCATTTGATGAAAATATGATGTCAGATTTAATCTTATTTCACTATCTCTGTAGGTTTTTTAATTTTCACCCTCTCAGAAATGTCATAAACTATCACTGGTTGAAACTTTAAAAGTTAATGATTTGCTCAATCAGTAAACTTAAAAGAAAATAGCCCAAAGGATGCAGAGCAAAACTTTAAGCAATACCCAAAGGTTTTTGAGAGGCATTTTCTAACTTAGTGGCATGATGTTTGAAGCAGATAAGAGTTCAGTATTTGATGGTGATTGATGAGATGAAATGGGAAATGTGCACATCACTTTCAGTTCTCTGGACAGGTAGATAATTGATAATCATACATCAGCTTTCCAATCATATCGCCAGGATTTGGAGTTTGGTGATACAGCGGGAATGATTTGAAGAGTAATTTCATCCTAGCATTACGTCAACCTTTGTCACAGAGCAATGAGAATGAACTGGTTTGAACTATAGCAGCCCGCACAGAAAAAAAAAGACCTGTAAACTGCTATTATTAATCTCACGTTGCCAAGCACACACACAAGCAGACATCTTCCTTACACTCTCTTTGATATCACATAGTCAACAGAAGGAAGAATCAAAGGCTCTGATACAATTATGAGCTCTAAACATACTAAGAGGCCCTTGACTGCAGGATGCCTCATTAGCATGCTATTTATGAGCGTCATTTGGCTTCCCTACAGTTTGTAATTGACAAACTAAATGATCATTATTAATTTGGGTCTAATTAGAGGTTTAACGTGTTGATTTAAAATCTCAATGATGGATGACATTCTGTCATGGGGACCTGTTGATTCTAATAGGAGGCACTGCTGTGATGATGCTTCCTGCTATGATTTCAGTGTTTCAGAGCGTTTCAGTGTATTCGCCAAGGGAACATCTAGTTCTTTAATGGAATCTAATCTAATTTTATTATACAAATTAAGTAAATAGATCATATTTATTCATACATAAACATATCATTTTCATATATATGGTGTACTTAGAGAACAATGCATCATTCACAACTTTGGGTTTTGATTTCATTTTTAAATAATTAAGAGTTTTTTTTTTCAGAGAGGATGCATTAAATTGATCAAAAGTGATAGCATTTATAATGTTACAAAAGATTTCCATTGAAAAATAATAAAACTTTCTATTCATAAATAAAAATACAAATAAAAACAGCAAGGATGCATTAAAATAGAAAACAGCTACTTAAAATTATAATAAATTGATCAAATAAATGCAACCCCAAGTGAGACTGCCGACCCTAAAAATTTGAAAAGTAGCGTATAGCTAAACTATATCACGAATATCTAATGCATATCACATAGAAACTGGGAAGAACTGGTTGGGTTTCAAATTATTTGCAAAACCTACAAAAGTCTGATTATTAACAACTACCAGGTTTATACTAGAAGTGTTTTTGAGGAAACTAATCACTGATATTTCGTGCATGGCAGCAAATCCTTAAAAGAAACGCACACTTACAGTAATAGCACGTAAACGTAATATGCATGAGCAAAAGTGTGTTGTGAGCAATGTATGGAAAATAATGAGTACTTCTGGGTGGACTGATATTTTGATAACACACACTGACATTTCAGAAAATTTCTTTGTTTTCTGTATATCTGGCCAACAGTGCAGACTGCAAAGCAATTTCATTTTCATTTCAGTCTATTGTTCTGATACAAACAGATACATTCATTCCTAAAAAGTATGCAAAAACAAACTGTACTGTGGTTTTCAGACAGATTCTTCCTGTCTTTGTCACCTTTTGGGGCAGACAAAATGAAACAAACTGGCAAAATTCTGGCTACACAAGAAAAGATAAAATACTTTTATTTAGCAAGAATTCTTTTTTTAAATAATGTTAACAATGTTAGAAAATATTTATATTTCAGATAAATGCTGTTCTTCTGAACTTTCGAATCATCAAAGAAACCGAAAAATAATAATAAAATAAACTAAGCTGTTTTCAACATAATAATAATAATAATAATAATAATAATAATAATAATAATAATAATAATAATAATAATAATCAAAATATTAGAATGATTTCTGAATGATTGTGATATATTCAACTAGAGGGCAATTAATTTAAATAGTAAAATATGTACTGCTTTTGCTATATTTTGGATCAAATAAAGATAGGCTTGGTGAGCAGAAGAGAATTCTTTAAAAACATTAAAATTCTAACTGTTCAAAAACTTGGTAGTGTAGAAACATATAAACCTAGATATTACTTCAGTAGCTTAAAGAAGTGTGTGCAATAATTACTGTGAAAGCTGTGAATATATTTAATTATATATACAGTATCTGGGCCCGGTTCCCCAAAACGTCCTTGTCGCTAAGTAGTTCTTAACCTATTCCTTAACCTCTCTCTTAACCTTGTGGCACGATTCCCGACACGTTCGTACGCTAAGTATATCTTCTGTAAGTCACACTTTCGTAAGTGTGGTCCGGACCATTCGTAAACTCTCTCTTAGCGTTGTTTGAGCTCAAGACGCTACTGTACAGCAGTCTTTAGAAATCAGCGCAGCGCAGTACAAGTCAAACTATGGTATGTTGACAATGTTGTGGCTCAACAATGATTTTATAATAAATAATTATAATAAATTATAAATAAATTATAATAAATTATGTTCGCAATGGATAACAAGCCTATTTATGAAGTTGACTTTGTGGTGTCATAACTAATATGGTGGTAATTAGCCTAGGCTTTTTCGTAATGTAATTAAAGCGAATTGGCAAACAGTTTTGATAATTAAAATCTGGCAAACAATTTGGCTATAAATGGCCAAGATCTATAAATGGGTAATCATGGTGGTGTCCAGTAACGACCAACTATAGCAGCGATCCAACGTGTCCTTGTATTGAATCAAAAACGGAGCCGGACGCGGAGCCGTTTAGTCCATGTCATTTTTTTTATTCGGCAAAACTTAAGCCCTTCTGACATTTTGCCTGACGTGGCTATATATATATATAAAAAAAAAAATTGCCTCCCAAGATAACTCATTATGGAGCTGCTGGACCTTCTCAGGCAAACGCGGCAGAATTTTGCTTTATGCCCTGAAGTCCAGCGCTACGTTTTTTTTTTTTTTTTGCTACAGAGAGATTCATCGAGGTCGTGGGAGAGAGATACGGCTTAATCAAGACCTCTGTGTGGAGGTGTGTTCACACTGTCACCAACGCCCTTCTGCGCCATGCCGGGGATTACATCCTGGTGGATGGCACATATCCCTATCGCCAATCCATCAGTGATTGATCAGGCGTAGGCTACTCATCGCGAAAGGGAGACGCGGCCATAAATGTGCAGGTAATAGTGGACCACAGGGGCGTGATCTCCGCCCTGGTGGCAATGTCCAGCAAAACTTCAAATTCCTCTGACGAGAGGCTTGGTGCTATTTTTTACGTTGCTTCCCCATCATATTCTGTATCTAACTCTCTCTCTCTCTCTCTCTCTCTCTCTCTGTTTATTGTAGATAGGTTGCTTTTTATTTAAAACATAAACCAATTGCAATCAATGCCGCATTAAACAGAAGTAACTGCAGCTGCTCGCCAATCAATTCAGATTGTAAAGTACCTTACCATTGATATAAAAGTGTATTATATAATTTTTATAAGTCGTTAAACCCATGTCAAGAAGCGGCACAAGTGGCACAATGGGATAAGGAGGGTGGATGATTAGCGAGGGATACCCGGTTCTTCTATCCGTCACAACATATCGTGTCAACATGTTACTGACCATTTGATAATTAAATTTATAGTCTATATTCTACTGATAACTTAAAATATGTTCAAATAAATGTTACTATAATAATTTGAGGAATGTTTCATTTGCAGAACGTGTTGTCTTTGTTAACGCTGTATTGCATCTTCGAAAATAGATTCATGAGCAATCGATGCCAACTAATTCAGCATCCTCACTTTGGACAGCGCTCTTGTTACATCAGACGTAAGAAGCAGCGTGCAAAGAAGCTTCCTAAGGGACACTTCGGGGAACACACTTAGGAACATAAACAACTTTGGTAAGATATATCTTTCGAGGTCTTGTTAGCACGCTAAGAGTGAGCGTTATCGGGAAACTGGGCCCTGGTTAATTCTAATACTATTAATGAAATAGATGTTATGCACTCATTCACATTGGTTAACTGTGCCAATTTTCAGCTTAGCAAAATCACTGTTACATGACTGCATGACAAAATAAAAAAGTATATTTTCATTTCTATAGCTCATTGATTTTGATTGTATTACTGCTTTAGGCTCTCAGTGGGCAAGCTGATTTACTTATTAAATCAATCATGCTGCTTTTCCAGAACAAGTATTGAAAGCAGACAGAGAGAAAAAGCACAGAAGGATCGTTGGTGGGGGAGAGGGGGTTGCATATTACACAAACATGCACACAATTCAAAATGTACAAATGTACACAGAATCACAAGGGTTCCTGCATTATTTGATTACTGCGTTGAAATCACCTCATGCCGTTTATTAGTTCACTTTATAACATTGCATTTCACACTATGAATACATATGTATCTCTCTGCAATAGCTCATGAATTATTATTATAGTTGTCAGGGAGATATTTACCACCCAGTGTCAAAAATGCTGGGAGGGAAACAGACACTATCCAAATGTGAATCTACTTTATTTTCACTGAATACATACATTATGAATGAGGCATGACAAATGTTTTGTATTTGCTCAGTATTAAAATCTTAAGCTTCATCCAAGCAGGCACTAAAGTGAAAGTCTATTCTGATATCCAGGAAGATCATAAAACCAAGCATTTCTAAATTAATTATTTACAACATTGTGCATATATTAATAAATATTTATAATTCTTTGAAGTATGTAATATATGATTAAATATCCAAAAATAACTATTAAATTATATATACATAGACAAAGTTGTTATACATAAAACGACTAGTACTAGATAGACATTTTAACGGCATTGCATTGCAATTGCAACACTGTATGCAACAATCGAGAGAGATTCAGCAAATGTGAAATGTATTACTTTTGCATGCTGTATATGAAAGTGCAATGACACAAATATATCCTCATTTACACCATTTCTACAACTTCACAAGGCTTCTTCGCAAGTCAAGTAAACGATGTGCCGCAGAGAGTTTATGAGGAAAATTCATTAGTGTCCACACTGAAAAATACACTGCACTTCTCTACAATTTTTAGATTATCTGCACAACATTGGCACACCTCTGAAGCAGGGCTTAATAATTGATATTTCAGAGAATGAAAAGAGTGAAGTTTGGTAGGCAGAAAAGTGACGGCTATAACTCAAACAGGCTGATTCAAAATGCCTCTCTGTGTCTTTGACAATTCATCTGAGTGTGTTGGACAGGATCCAGTAGACTGCACCGGGAATTAAGGAAGATGGATGCTTGTGATAGCAGGCTATCATTCGGTCGGCCCATTATGTTCCCCCTCGCATTCATCATCCACCTAGCCTGTTTGTTCAGTGCCACATTAGGCCTTCACATTTGAATCTGCTTGATCTAAATAGAAATTGATTTATAGTCGTAGGGTGGCAGGCTTCTATGCTTTGGTCTGACTTTGGAAATTTAGTCTGGTGCTTCTCTAACTGGCCTGGGAGTTTATAGTTTTATAATAATAAATGTGGTAGCACTTTATTTTACAGTCCTGTTCCTCATGTACATACTATGTACTTTTTATAGTAATTACAATAACTGTGTAATAACTAGGTACTAACCCTGAACCTACCCCTAAACCTAACCCTACCCCATGTAGTTACCTTGTATTACAAGAACTTTCTTAGATAAATACACTGTAAGTACACTATAAGTACATGTTGGTACACGTACTGTAAATAAAGTGCAACCATAAATGTTTTATAATTTAATATTTTTTAAAAAAATGTAATTTCCATAATTTTTCAACAACCATTTACTTCAGTATTCAGTGACAGGAAATCCTTCAGAATTTATTCTTATATGTAGATTTGGTGCTCAAGAAACCTTTTTTTTCATTATTATTATCAACACTGAAAAAGTTGCACTGCTTACATTTTAAAATTTTAATTTCTTTATCATTATTATGACTTTCGGTGACATTAGATCTTTTAAAACATCCTTACTGAATAAATCTGTCAAGGAGAAAGAATTAATCCCCCCCCCCCCCCCCAAAACAACAAAATCACGAATATTCATAAAAAATTATATATATATTTTTTTTTCTGGATTGCAGTTTTATTAGGTGTTTATTTTTTTATTTATTTTTTTATTTATTTTAATCACACCATGGACATACAAAAGTACAAATGACACAGCAGAATCTCTACCGATCTGCATATTTTTATCAATGCACAGCATTGCATAAGTTATCACACTTGTGGCTGCTATAATGACAATAAAATGGCCTTAACTTTTCTACAGAGCTATCCATGCCTTGAATTAATTTTATTTTGCAGGACACTTGACTTATTGTCCTTACATTTATTGTGCCAGTTGCCTTTGACAAGGCTCAAAAACACAGTTCAGTCACTGAGAAGTACTCATATATATATATATATATATATATATATATATATATATATATATATATATATATATATATATATATATATATATATATATATATATAATACAATTATAAAAGGTTATTTCTCAATAAATCTTAGTATTGTTCTGAGTATAAAAACAGGAATATTATGTGAGCTGCACAGCTCCACTGACTTCATTGAGAGCGCTCTCAGTGCCCAATGAATCATTCAGTATGAAGTAAACACTTCACTTAGCATTGATGTGTTCCATTTTCAATGACACTTCTTTTTACAGTCTGTTCAATGACTTTGACTTAACGCTTATCACCTGTGACTGCTAGTCCTCAAGTGGACTTGTAAATCGCAAGCGTGCGTTTATTGTTTTGACGATGACTTTGTAGTCACGCTGATCATTAAAAAATGTAACAAGACAATTATATAACTTCAACTGATGTACCTTTAAAAAGAAGTTAACTAGAGGTTAGACATTCTAGGAATGTGCATCAGTGTCTCATATGTTTCCACAGCAGAATCTGCGTACAGTCTAACCAAGAGGTTCAAATCCCACATGGAACGACAAATAAGAGCCATCGTTTCTCCAGTGGTTTGTCCCTGTAGTAGTTCTTATGTATTGTATGGCTCTGTCTGGGTTCAGCGCCATTATAAAATAAATTATAATGGAGTTGTGAATGTAAGTGGTCAATCTTGAATGTGGGATAATTAAGCAGTAGATGGCACAAAACATCTTTCTATTGAATTTTATTTGTGGATTGTATGTGTAGTCTGATTCACAAAAAAAAAAAAAAAAAAAAAAATTGTTATTTTTATTGAATCAAGGACATGCATAACCAGTTAAGAACAAATCCTAAAACAAATGAATCCAAGGGTTTGTTTGTGAAACAAATATAGGCGGATGCATTCATTTCTGCAATAAAAAGAATAGCAGAAACAGTTTGTGCATGCTATTCTCAATTCAGGCATGGAGTGCATCCATTGTACATGGGTCAGTTCTTTTTAGTGAATCAAAAATATGCACAAAACCCAACGTTGTCTCATGTTGTTTCCTAAAATAACTGACTCATAAAAGTAATTTGTATACTAAAAATTAATGTTTTTGTGTACAAACCACAAAGACAACTCAATTTCTATTGAGTCGGTTCTTTTTACTAAATCAAAAGACATATAGTACAACAAGAGAAGTCCGATATCCTTAACAAATGACTCTTATGAGCCAGTTCATTCAATGACTACTACTGTAGTTCAACAAGTAACCGGTTTAAATCATCCTGAAACAACTTTCCTGTATAATCTGCAACATTAGGAAAGAAACCATTTCTTTCATATATAAGCAAAACAGGCATTTCATGAGTTCACGCTTACATATACGTATTTGGCGTGCTGTCTAGTTGTAAAGTGAACTCGAAATTAAGAGATGGGGTAGAGGAGGGAGGCTGATAAACCGTCAATGAATAGAGGTAAGTAAGCGGTATTTATACTATGGCATTGATTACTTGATCGTGGTCCACCGGTGTTGATAAGGCTAAATATCTGACACGCTCCTCCCGAACCTTGTTACTAAAACCTCATTATAACTTAAATCAACTCAAATTTATTTATGTGGATGATTTCATATAGAGTTGGAGTACCAACTACTACAAGGCCTTCAGATTGTAAATACTAGATTTCCTTTTATTTTATTTTAATGCTCAATGACTGTAACATAAAAGACAAAAAATATTGTGGGTGAGAGACAGAATTTACAAAATGGCATGCACACATTTAAGGGGCGTTCCACCAGCCTATTTACCTTACTTTAACTCTAAAAAGAGAGAAAGACCATTTTCGGAGGTGGAACCTTTTTTTCTTTCAAAAGCTTTTTCAATTAGAGCGAAATGAGAGGAGCTATTATCACAATGCGACAGGCCTCGCCACTTTCCAATAGGTCCTTTGATTGCCATGGAAACCAGCTATCATTGTCATGACCACCTCTGGTGCTACATGTAATTTTCGGTGTGTGAGGGGCACTGATAATGCACAATCAACAGCTAGGAGAGGAAGGCATCATGGCCATACGGGGAATGTCTGGCACCAGAACCGCCAGTGAGAAAGTCTCTATGGAGGACAGGTTGGACTGCCACAGAATGAAGCTACTCTTCTTAATGCGGGCTATGAACTTGCTTCTGAATGCAATTTCAACACTAGAACCAAGATTTTCTTTACCTTGAGAGTTTAAATAATGGATCATGGCAGGTGCCACTCGCCAAAATTAAATGTACGTTTCTCCCAAAAGAGCCACGCACTTGTGTTGTACAGTAGCGTTCGTTCTTGCTTTCTTTATCTTTCGCTCATTCTCGTTTCTGTCTATACAGACCTGCCTGTCAGAGATTTACCTATTGTGTTTTTCTTTTAGATCCCCCTGACAGTCTCTTTCCATTTCCTCCGCAGCGAGCTTCTGTCTCTATCTGCTTTCTGCCGCAACATCCAATCCTCAGTCACTCCGCATCATCTTCTATTCTCATCTTCTATTATGTCGGCGTATATCCTCATTTCCATACATGTGCGAGAGATAAAGACGTCTAAACTGAAAATGACACCCCACCTCAAAACTTTCAGCCATTTAGGGGAATTTAAACGTGCTCTGACTCTCACATTTGTTTGTGAAAGTTTTGTTAGTTTATATGACAGGTGTTATCTAACAGCTTTACAAAAGAAATCGAACTGCGCAGATGGTAAAAAGGTGACAGAGTTCAGTTCACAGGTACAACACTCAACACACCTTCATAGCTTCACACCAAAAGACAAAAATAATCCTTACTTTTTTTTCTTGTTTTACCTTTCTTTCCATCCTTATTTGCTTTCTTCTATTTATTTTAATTTCCCATGACTAATCCTTCCTTATGTCCTTTTTCTTCTTTCTTTCTTTTTTTTTTTTCTTTCCAGCACCATCCTACACCTGCAGAAGTGGTCACTATTTATTAATTTGGAAATGTTTCAGTTACATGATTTACACAACAATGCAACATTTCTTTTCAATGAAATATACTGGGCCCATTAGATTATAAGGCGCACGAAAGTCATCCAACCTTTTCAGAAGTGACCTAAGTTAAAACTTCCCCAACTTAATTTTCCAAATGGAAGTTTTTACCTCTGGCTCAAACTGAATCATCTCTACAGTAAGTGCAATTCCTAGTTAAGCTCCTCTGCACAATCAAGCCTGGAACTCAAGCATCTGTGAAGCTTTCTAAATTTCATGAGCAGAAGACAAGTTTAGGCTTTTAAGAACTGTAATCCACTTATGCTCTGCACACGTTTGCTCACGCCGGCTGCTCTGAGGGAAAATGCTTGCCTTAAAGGAGTCTATTGTTAAAGATGAGAGAAGCACTACAGATATGTATGTTAAATAAAGCATGCAACTAATAATGCAGCAGAAAATAGAGGACTATCCCAGACTTTGAGTTTGCTCGTCCATAGTTTCTATCAAAAAGGAGAAATAAGAAAATAAAAACTGTTTTAAACATTTATTACAAATTTAATTAGATATATACAACTATACTTAAAATAAAGGTACAATTTAGTCTAAATTGAGTCTTATTACCATCTGGGAGAACAAATTGTGCTATTAAAGAGATCTTAAGCAAACCTGACCATTTAAAACTGTATAATGATACAAAGAAAAATTAACTACTATAAGCAATTAAGGGTGTTTTTTGCTCACAAACATTTAATAAATCACCATGTACTTTTGCCTTGCCTCTTTTGTGTTATTTAGACAAAATACATTCTGAAATCTGTTAGAAGTTGGTAGAAGTGCTGCATTTACGATAAATATGAACACAGCAAACATATAAAGTCACATTTGCATGGAAACCCATGCAAAAATCAGAAGGATCTCCAATAATAGTGAAGGAGGGGGAACATTTGTTTAAATTGGCTATCTAGTGGAGAGAGACATCCCTATGTTCTCAAGCCACTCGGGTACAGATATAGCTTGACAAAATCCACAAGTGTTTTGACAGATTTGAGAAGCTCCACTGCACTCTAACCATTCCCTGAGATGAGTTTTCGCTACAACTGCCCCATGCTTCATTTCCATCCCTCTAGTAACCCTTTAGTCTAAATTAAACGGGATAGATTTTCTGTCACTCTTTTCTTCCTTTAATTTACTTTCAATTTCATACATGCATTCAGCTCTTACCAGCTCACAACCATTTCTCTTCCTGTTAGTCAACTGTAATGTGGCGTTCCATATTTTGAGTGGGTTATGGTGGCCAAATTATCACCCAATAATTCTTAATAATTTCAATAATAATATGTTACCATTTGAAATGCCACACTAGAGTCATAAAATAACGCCCCGGGACTCAAGCTCCAATTCATTTTCTCCCTCCATGTGGTTGACAATGATTCATTATTGGGCTTAATGCAGTGAGAGAGGAAATGGAAGGCACACACTCTAGTTAATTGGAACCTTTGTTGCAGCGATAAGGATTGCATGAAAGGCAGTTAATATCAAAATCTGGTATCTGTAAACAACTGCTCTGCAACCATGGCGCTAAAGGATAATGAATCAATGCAAATTTGTGTTTATGATGATTTAAAAAATAATAATAATAATAATGAGTTAGTTGTAAAATTAAGGGTTTGGGGACAGATCAGTAATTGAAGCTATTTATCTATTCGTCACCCAGAAATCCCCCCTAACCATCCAGTTCTTTTCTGTTTTATGGTTTGGAGATGAGCATGTTGCCAATTACAAACTCACCGCAATTTATTATTGTTTTACAGAGGTCATATCATGCATTTTTTGGCATTTTATTTTTCCTGATGTAATGTTTTCCTTTTTTTCTGTATCCTGTGATGGTTGCAGCTTTGCCAATTTAAATACCTTAATCCTTTAACAACTGTTACTCTGTAAGTTTGCAAAACTATATCTAAAATATAAATATTACATTATTATTACAATATTTTTTTTAATGTTTGCATTAAACTATTACTGGTGATTTATATACATACATATATATATATATATATATATATATATATATATATATATATATATATATATATATATATATATATATGTATATATGTATATGTATATGTATATATATATATATATATATATATATATATATATATATATATATATATATATATATATATATATGTATGTATATGTATATATGTATATATATATATATATATGTATATGTATATGTATATATATATATATATATATATATATATATATTATATATATATATATATATATATATATATGTGTGTGTGTGTGTGTGTGTGTGTGTGTGTGTGTGTGTGTGTATATATATATATATTCTTCTTTTGTTTAGAAACTGTGTTATCTATATTGAATCTGTCTTACTTTGAGTTTCAGAATTTGTTTTAATATACCAACAAGAGTAAGTTATTTATTTTAAGTATAGTGAATTCTTATTTCAAAAATGTGATTTTTTCATAATTTGACCCTTAAAATCATCACTTTAATACTATGACCCTTTAAAATGGTGTGAGTCAGTAAGATGAAGGATGGCAGCCCAGCCCCGCCCACAGACACAGCACATCAGCAGAGGTTTCTCAGGCAATCATCGCCCGTATTGTCCCAGCTCCACAAACAATGAAAGCTTGTAGTCTGTGAGGCTATAGTTCTCGAGAGGGAGGGGGTAAGAGAGACAGAGGCCTTTCAGACAGGCCTGATTCCAGCGCCCACTTTTAGTCTGGAAGAGTTGTGGATGTGGCTAGAGCCGAAGCTTGGTGACCTATGAAGTCAGGGAGCACTGAAGCCAAATTAAAGCTAATCACCCTGATGACTGGCTCCCTCACTCCAACTGTCAGCACCCGACCATCACACTCTCAAGGACAAAGTGATACTCAAAGATTTTTTTAGGAACACCAAATAGTGGAAATAATCACATCAGTAAATGCATGACTAGTTAGCCACAGGCTCACACTGCAGACAAAAAAAGAAAAAGTATGAATCAGATTATGAAGATGGTAAAAATCTTAATTTAAAAAATTGACCGTGTGATTGTAAAAAATATTATTGAAATTATTTTTATAGTTAAAAAATAAACCATAATAAATGCACTATCCCTCAAAGTTTTGATTATTAACACACACACATTACAGTGTTGGGGAAAGTTACTTTTAAAAGTAATGCATTACAATATTGCATTACTCTCTTACAGAAGCAACTAATTACATCAATTAGATATTTTTTTATGGCAAGTAATGTGTTATGCTACATTTGCGTTATGCCACAATTCTTTTTAAATATGAGCAGGGCATGATTGTTTTTAATAATAAGTTATATTTATAGCAATTGTAAAAAACCCTTTCACACCAAAAAGTGTAATGAATAAACCTCTGGCTGAAGGAAAAGTAAATTCATGTCCAGCCTGCAGTCCAGATCTTTCACCCATAGAAAACATTTGGTGCATCATAAAGAGTAAGATGCGACAAAGAAGACCTAAGACAGTTGACAAACTAGAAGCCTGTATTAGACAAGAATGGGATAATATTTATATTCCTAAACTTGAGCAACTTGTCTCCTCCATCCCCAGACGTTTGCAGACTGTTATAAAAAGAAGAGGGGATGCCACACAGTGCTAAACATGGTTTTGTCCCAACTTTTTTGAGATGTGTTGATGCCATAATATTTAAAATCAACTTATTATAATTATACATTTTCCCAGTTTAAACATTTGATATGTCATCTATGTTGTGTTCTGAATAAAATATTGAAATTTCAACTTCCACATCATTGCATTCTGTTTTAATTTACAATTTCTACAGTGTCCCAACTTTTTTGGAACCGGGTTTGTGTGTGTGTGTGTGTGTGTGTGTGTGTGTGTGTATATATATATATATATATATATATATATATATATATATATATATTCAAAAAAATATATCAGTTTCCAAAAAATATTAAGCAGCATGTTTTAACATTGCTAATAATATTAAATGTTTCTTGAGCAGCAATGTTTTAAACTGGTAAAACTATAGCAGAACTGTACAGTAAAACTATAGCAGAACTGTACACTTCACAAAACTTTATTTAAAAAAGCCACAATTGCTGAGCAATGTGTCTGTCCAAGAACTGCCCGTCCCAAAATGCCCAGTGGGATCCTTGCCCTTTGCACTCAATGAGGATGACACAGATTAAAATGCACCGCTCTGGCCTATATGAATATTACATTTCCTGACTGTAATTCAATGCATAAATTCCAAACAGCTGGTAGAAGAGTGAGCCAATATTAGTGAACAGCCCCTTAGTGGTGGCACGGTTAAAATTTTTAAATTTTCAAGAAACTTAAAGTCAGAGAACTACACTTGTACAAAGTGATGTGCTGTACTGTATGCAGTAAACATATTGCATGTGAAATGTTTTGTGTAGAAAAAAAACATTTTGGGCATCATCTTTCCTTCCTCCTCTCTCTTTTCGATTCTTCCCTCGGCCTTCTGGGAGTGTCTCTGGTAGAGTTTCTCTGGCAGTGTCTGGGCTAACCTAGCCTCTGGGCTATCCTTGAGCGCTGTCCAACTCTCCTCAGCACTCCTGCAACAGCTCTAGCTCTTGGTGCTCCAGCAGTCTTCTTTGCATTAAAATAAATAAATAAATAAATAAATAAATGTTTTGAATATTTTCAGTACAGCACATGCATTAAAAAAAAGAAAAATTAATAAACAAACAACTCATGATTACCTTAAAAATGATTGTATTCCATTTTATATTATAATACAAATGAAATATAAATATTATTAATGGACAGACAGACAGACATAAACATGGATGGATGGATGGATGGATTGGATAGATAGATAGATAGATAGATAGATAGATAGATAGATAGATAGATAGATAGATAGATAGATAGATAGATAGATAGATAGATAGATAGATAGATAGATAGATAGATAGATAGATAGACAGACAGATAGAAAGAATGTTTTTGCAAGCAATTACACAGTCTTCAATGGAAGTTTGTTTTAGCTACTTTTATCCTGTGGTAAAAAGAGTGAGATGCAAAGTTGAAATTTGGAAGGAAAAAATCTGAATAGTGGGCACAAACTCGGAATCGATTGAAAAAAGAAACAAGCTTTTATAGTTTTCAGTGTCACTTGTTCCTTGGAGAATAATCCAAATATGCTGATTGGCTCTTCAGTTAAAGTTTATTATTATTATGCTCAAAAACAGTTGAGCAGCTTAATATGGAACCATACTTTTTTTTAGGATTCTTTGATGAATGGAAAGAACAGCATTTATTTGAAATCTTGTGGAATCTTATGTAACAATGTAAAAGTTTATAGTCACATTTAGTCAATTTAATGAAACCCTGCTTAATAAAATTATTTCCTTAAAAAAAAAATCTAATAAAAAAAGATCTTATAGACATGTACTGACTTATTTACATGGCAGCATCCCACCAGAATGAAATAATACACACCATTTATCATCTAATAGTTTTGCCACCGTATTATAAAAGCAACAGGCCATCCAAGTGATTTCACCACAGTCAAGAAAGCATCATGCCAAAACAGCAAGCCATAACCACGGTAGAAATCACTGCATCTGCTGCCTCTCATGGCTTATTGCACTAATACCACTCTGGCTGCGGTAGATAAAAGAATCACCGACAACATTCACACCATATCAGATAACTTTTCATCCTCCCAAGTCTTAAACTATAAATGCGTGAAGTGAGACATGACACCTCTTCGTGTGTCTCGTAATGCGCTCACCCTGCCGGATGATCGGTTACACCTTGAGCTGCCAAAGCATGACCTTCGGAGTTCTCTGCCACCTGCTTCATCGGGAAATCATGCATTTTGAGTTCTTTAGAGATTAAGAGAAAGGGGACATCAATGCTGCTCATTGAATGCTGTGAGTGGAAACTCGTGCTGAATTTCTGAATGCATCAGTTTCAAATTGTAATGCACCTTAAAAAAATTGGCATAAAATATACTGGACCATTTAAAGCAAGACACAAGAGGCATAAAAAACCCAAATTGTGTTCACCTGAGGTGTGAGGAAAAGTATACTATGCAACAAGAACTAAAAAAATACTACACCAAATAAAAAAAAAAAATATATATATATATCATAAATATGTTTCAGAACCATTCTTTTCTTTATCCATGTGCACACACAAAAACCTGCACTCACGTAGCTATATTTGACACTTCAATAAGAATACTCAAGGACAAAAAGGCTCACCGTATATTGCTCCTGTTAGCAGGTGGGATGGATCCACATATTAAGCATTTCTCAGCCATGCGTGAACTGTGCTGCCTATGACAGCCACTTCTTTCTGGAACTCAGATGGCTGCTAAATCGTGCCATTTGTGCTGGAATGATAATGTCCTACTGCTATGAGACTTCAGAGTCATTTACATCATTCTTTTTCTTTGCCAGTTAACACTGTTTATTAAAATGTTCTGTGTAGTACTACATTGTGCATTTAGTACATTTAAATGCATTTGCTGATGGTTGAATCGCATATGAATTTGAATTCAACCACATTAAACGAGCAAAACCAAGGGTTCACGTATAACGGGGTTAACTATGCAATGAAATGGTCATGGCGCGAGTGACCTTTATCAGCTTGCTGTTCTGAAAGGAAGTGGGTCGAAATATGCATGTGTGTTGTAGCGTGAGAGCTGGACTACATGCAATTTCAATAAATAGTGATTAAACAAAAAAAGTTTACTTTTAATAAGCAAATTGTGCAAAATGCACACTGGGAGATTTGTTTTACCACAAGAAAAGTCAATTACCAATAATATGGTTAACAGCATAAATTATGATTTAAAAAAAATTAAGTACTGTGTTAATTTCCTTATCATTGTCAAATAAAAAAGAGAACAAAGTTTCACAGTTGTTTGAGTTGAACAATGTTTGAAAAAGACACTTTGCCAAAGACACTTTCCAATGAAGCCCAGAGACATATAAAGATAAACTACATTATTTAATGAACAGTTAGCGTAATGAGTGTATAACGATTATTGATTAATTATTAATACTGAGCTCATGAATGATTCAGAAAGGGTTTTAGATCATCACTAATGAATTTTATCGAAGAAAAAAATTAAATCTGTATGAATTTGGACAGCCAAGATGAAGCACCATGAATTAATGCAGCAAAGTGGAAGTAGAAAGTGAAATTATTAATTGATTATGTTATGATGATATGATGAATTTATTATTAAGTTAGCTATATTGATATAAATGGAAACAACATACTTCGTCTCTATTTTGGGGAACATGGGAGTTCTTGTTTTTCTTGAAATAAAATACTCTGGGAGTTTGGGAAAAACAGAAGACTGTCTAGAAGATGATTGAAATGTTAAATGGCAAAGATAGGCCAAGGTTTCATCTGAAAACAATAATCAGAATCCCCATCATCCATATTAATTACAAAATTGAATGCTAAATTAAACCAAACTGAAATATTAAAATGATTTGCATTACACAAAACAAACTTTGTGAATAGGCCTATTAAAAAAGTGAAGTGAAGTGGCCAAGTATGGTGACCCATACTCGAAATCTGTGCTCTGCATTAAACCCATCCAAGTGCACACACACAATAGTGAACACATAGAGGTACACACAGTGGTACAGAGAGATGAGTAAAGAGTAAACCCTGGGTTTACATGTCCGATTCTCTACCATTATGCCAATGACAGCCCCCTAATACTGATATTCATGTAATGTTTTGACACTAAAACTTTAAAATAAATATATCTGATTCTACAACAATTCTGCTGGACCCCTAGAATCATTTCCACCTCTTACCGCACTCAGGTACAAAACCGAGTTAATTTGCCATGTGTTTTCCTTTTTTACTTGTTTGGTTTCGCATGTCCTTCCTGATGTCCGGAGACATGAGATAGATCACAGGACGTCCTCTCCAATAAAGCCAGTTAATTCCAGAGGGTTTAAATCTTAGAGTCTGCTGCAGATACTAACACAACAGTTCCATTAAAGCAAAATTAAGAGCCACAAAGGCACCGTCTCAGCAGAAATATACAGTGTGGCCTGCCACATTAACATAAAACATGGCCCTCAAAAATTATTAGCCCCTCTAATCTTGAAACTCTCAGACGCTGCATTGCACTGTTCTAATGACCTGTCCGTGGTGATTCATGGATGTTTTTTTGCCTCCCCCACCCCACACCCGTCTTTGCCCCCAGCTCTGGATTTATGCTCACTGATACAGAAATGCACAGACTCATTGGAGTCTGAAAAAACATTTCTTGCACATTCAACCAAACAAGGTGAAGGTCAACAAATACTTTATCCCATTCTTATCAACAACTTTAAGATAAGATACTTCATCTATAACAGAGGTTTTCAAACATTTTCAAGGTGCACTAAGCAATATTTGAAAAATTCCAAAACACACTTGCTGCCAATCAGCTGTAAGGGGTGTGTCTAGTAATGATAGGGAGAATAGAGTGAGTTCTTTCAAATATCAACATCAACTGGAATAATTCACTTTGTGCACCTTTAACCCCAAAATATGATGATCCTTCTGATAAGGGCCCACTTTTATGAAATATTAAATGGAAAAATATTTTCATGTATAAAAACCCATTTACCAGCCAAGTTTGGTTTTGCCACATGTTTCTTATGGTCGCCAAAGTTGCATTTACTTAATTTCAAATGTACTATATTTTATGATTACATTTATTTCCAGTCTTACAAGTGTCAGAAGATCTTTCATAAATCAATGTATGCTGACTTGGTGCTCAAGAAACATTTCTTAATTTTATATGTTGAAAACAGTTGCCTAATATTTATTTATTTATTATTATTTTTTTTTTTTTGCTAAATGGTGAAATGCTACCATTCCAAAGTTTAGGATGAGTTCAGTTAGCACCAAATCATCACATTAAAATGATTTCTGACACTGAAGACTGTAATCATCTTTATTATTGCAGTCATAAATTATATTTCACTGTACGTTCAATTGTAAAATGGTTATTTTAAATATTTATAATATTTCACAATATTATTGTTCTTGATCAAATGAATACAGCCTTAGTGGGCAGAAGAGACTTCTTCAATAAATACATAATATATACATACATTATATACAGCAGCATATACAGTAGTTATGTATATATATATATATATATATATATATATATATATATATATATATATGTGTATGTATATAAACTGTACATGTACTCAATATACTCAAATTACTGCCTCAATTTGGCGTGGCATGGAGGTGATCTGTTTGTGGTACAAACTTCCAAATTTCAAACTTTTAGCCACAGTGTTTTAAATAAATAAATACAATTTTATAAAATCAAATATAATCTTAAATGAGCAGCATATCTTTTTCTACAAAACATTACAGTTTTGCAAAAACATTTTTCAAACAATAATACAGAAATATTGTGAGCATTTTTCAATTAAAATTAAAATTAATTTTAATTAATTCATTTAGTAATTTTTTTTTTCTTCTCAGATTATCCACAGATCCCCTAATGCCCACTCTGCAGGTCCCCAGTGGTCCCCGAATTTGAAAATCCCTGATTTATAGTACAACTAAGACAGACTCTGATGACCAGCCATCTCAATACCCCGACGTCCAGGTCTGGCCAGAAACCAAACGCTGTTTATACTAGGACGATTCCATGCCCACCTATCCCCACCAGAAATAATGGATTAAGACACTTAGCTCTGATTAAAGATTGGATGCTGTGCATAATCGCAGTGCTTTATGATAGAGGAGAAAAATCAATCACTGTGATCTCGCTCACGGCAGGGTTGAAATAAAGCCCAGTCATGTAGAAAATAGACTCTCTGTCACCCCACCGGTAGCCAGCCGGGCTCCATCACCACACACAATAACCTGCAAGCCTCCCCTTCATATTCAAACAGCATCCGAGCTCGTGGGAACTCTTTGATGGACAGGGCTTCTTGTCTGCCGCTGTTGTGTACTGACACTGCTGCATGTGACACCATTTTATCAGGTTGCAGGACAACTTGAATGAGGTGAGGGAATGTGTCATCCCTGGGCATCAGATCATGACATGCCTGTTCACATGTCTTTTGTCTCGTGAGTTTTTATCATGACACAGGGATTATATTACAAAACTTGAATGTTTCATCAGCCAAAAGCCAGAGGCTGGCATTTCTGCTCAGCTGCGGGATTTCACTTTATTGAAGGTCTTGAAACTTAGTTATTTTGTAGCTTGTCTTTAGAGAACATAGTTGTTTGGTGTGGATCATTCCTGTCATGCAGTACATTTTGTCACTTTATAATTTTAGGAATTTATTTATTTTTTTACAAGGTTATCTTTAACTATCTGAGAAAGTGCAGGTTCTATTTCAGGTGTTATTCACACAATAATAAAAATAAAAAAACTGCTGCCGAAAAAGGATGTGAATTTTTCATTGTTTTTGGAAAGAAGTCACTTATGATCACCAAGACTGCATTTACTTGATTAAAAATAAACTAAAACACTAATACATAAATACAGTCGAACTTTGATGTTGAGGTATAAGGTATAATATAAATATTGTGAAATAATATTGCAATTTAAAAGAGCTGTTATATCCAGACTTCAGTATCATAATTCAGGCATTCATTCTAATTTGTTGATTTGGTGCTCAAGAAACATTTTTGAAAACTTCCTGGTTTTGTATCTTTTTTTTTTTCCGTTTAGGAATGAGTGCAGCATTCAGGGACATTGCAAAGGCGGCACAATTTGCATAAACTTAAGAAAGCTCCAATTACGTTTCTCCAATTTTAAAGTTTAGCCGATATATTTACACACATGTGATGGTGAAACAAAAATGTTCTGCACAGTAAGAGTGACCCGGATCAGTAATGAGGGTGAGCCGCATTAGATGTGTTGAAATATTCAGCCCACAGCTGCCACTTAGAGAAATGTTGAGCAGACATTCTAGTAACAGTAATGACAGGCAGTGAAATGAACACTGTCTGTAACTGCGGCAATGGAGGCAGAGGCCACATGTTTGTTCTGTGATTTGATGAAAAACAGATGCAGGAGTCAACTTGAAGAAAATCAAATATTCAAATGCCTTCTCACAAAAGGCAGAGGTCAGACGTAATTTCACCTGTGCTGTACACGAGCGACTAACATTTCCCCAGATTGCAGTGATTCAATATTACTAAGCCTTAAAACCTGGTACTATTTATTATACCAGATTCCAATGGGACAATAACATCCTCATGCATAATGTATCCTCTTATCTACATCACAATATATTGCCAACTGGCAGTGCGCCTCAGCATTCTAAAGCATAAAGGGCTGAAGTTAAGCAACATTTATTTATACTTTAATCTCAAGTGCCACTTGAAGCCCATATGCAAGACTGCCCAAACCAACTGAAGCATCTCTTAATGTTTGAAAAGTGTGATAATAACATGCATGCTTGTCTCTTATCTCTCTATTAAGTTTTTTCAAATAGGAAAAATAAATCTGCATTTTTATTTGCAACACTGAAATAACTCAGTATGGAGCATATTTACTATTCAAAGGAAATGGTTCTTTAAACCAAAAACATTTTCATTATCAGCAGGAAAGACACGATTTTAAAATGACCCTGGTGAATAACTGCAATAACATCATACAGTCTAATACAGGATACGACTCCTGCATGACACATAATGTATTAATGCATGTTTGAAAAGAGGCACATGGCGATAGCTGCTTGCCAAAGGGCAGCAAAGCTGAACAATCCTTGCACAAAAGAGTAATTAATCATGCAAAACATGTCTAACCTACTGAATCATTATGCAGCCCAACTGATAAGACTGTTCAACAAGTAGCTCACACAAGGTCCTTGTAATCGTACTTTTTCCATTATCACACAATCAGATAAAACTGAAGGCAGCCCAAGAGAGGCCAAATACAGAGCCTGGTGTACTTTCCTCTTTAAATTCAACCGGTCATCTTGGTATTTGAAGTACAACAGAGAAATAGGATGCAGAGAATTTTGAAAACACATGATCTGAATTCATAACAACGTAGTAGTTATTAATAAATTCAGAGTATGCATTTTGATTCAGAGAAAGAAAGCGCCCAGGGTTATTGCATTGGAAAGTGGTAGGCCAAAGATCAGGGAGTCCTGACTTATGGTTGTAGGTGCAATTTAAGGTTTCAGAGGGGTGAAAATGTGCCTGCACCTCTAGACCTGAAGTCAGATACCCGCAATTCTACACTACACCCTTCTGCGAAGCTGGTCTGAGTTGCTGTCTCTTTTCATTCAACTGGTCGTCAGTTATTCGTGGTGTGAAAGAAAAACTCTTAAGTGTTTATCAATTCATTTGCGCCTCCTCTCCTTTCTTAGAGCTTTCATCCACTGTGTGTAATAGAAACTTGAGAGCCCAAGCCCAGATTTGATGAAGATTAATGGTTCTAATTTAATTAGCAGCTGCATGGAAGTAGACGTCTGTTTGTTAATGGTGGAGCAGGTGTGGAAGAGATGAGCTAGCGGAAACCATGAAGATCAAGACGATGGGTGTACACATAGACCCGTCTGCTACTCTGAGTGCCTTCAACAGTAGAAACTCAATCCTCTTGCAGAGAATGACTGCACTTTGAGAACACAGACGCAACTACAATGAGAGATATTGATTGGCATTTGCTGGCCATCATAAAACGGATTAAGCCAAGGAGAGGGTCGAAACATTTGGAGTGAGAGAGGAGGCAAACATGTCGTAACACGAACCCAAATCAAATAATAGCACCAAGGTTGAAATTAATTTAACAGCTCACTTATTCTAATGGAACATTGATCTTTTGTTGCAGGGAGGAGAAAACGCTCTGCTGGAATATTGGTCCTCTGAGCAAAATAGGTAGCGAGTGCAAACCAAGGCTAATTTCAACAGTGAAAAATCCTTGTGCATTTTTGGAAATGCCCATTGGCGTTCGTTTAGGAGAAAGAGGATCAATGATACAACTACCATTTTTAAACAATATTGTTGAAAGGAATTTGAGAGAACACATGAATTCATTTTATCAGAAAGTTCCAGGCCTCATTTTGGAACTCACACACACACCCATATATATGTACATATAATTAGTTGGTGTGTGTTTTGGCCAGTTAAATTCATGTAGTGTTCTGTCATATATAAATCTGGTTCAGGAAGTGTTTATTTTTTTTTTTTTACCACATAATTTGTTTTACTTATTATCTGATTAGAGAGGGAACCTTGTTACCAACAGCTATGACTCTGTGAAACACTAACACTACTGTAACTTTCAACCACAGCAGCTAAAGTGGTTTAATGCAATTTATTGATCAATGTCTGTGGGGCAAACAGTGGAGAGCCGCCATCTAATCAAATACCTGGGTCAGAAATACATCTGCTAAACATATAGCACAGAAAATCGTTATAATAGCTCACTTTAAGTTTAATTGAAACAAATGCTATTGACCGGTCAAGACATATGTGTGTCTTTGGCATGTAAATATACCAGGGTCTCAATAGCATGACAAGTCTTGTCGACACATTTTTCTGTCACACTGATGGCTTGAGTGACTAATCGCATGACATAATGCACGGCTAAGAATACTTAATACATGACTTTGACTTGGCAACCTCTGTTGATTAAATTTCACGAATGCCCTGTAAATTAGCACAGGCATTGATGTGATAAAAATTCACTTTTCTGGCAGTAAAGGTACAAGGAAATCTGTATTTATGGTACTTTTTTTTATAATAATAATAATTAAAAGAAAAACTACAGATGCCAGATTCAAACCTGCATCACCCACATTAGCACCATTTTTCAAAATGCTGACAGCATGCACAATAAACAGTCCTCCAGGTATCTGAGAAAAGACAAGAGTTTTAAAATGTGCAAACAAAATACTATAAAGCAGCCGTTGGTCCTCATAGTGAAATTCATTTCCAAGGCTTCTAAACTCTGCATATCAGATGATATGTCACACTAATGATACCTAAAAGGAGTCCAGCTCCCCACAAATGTGGCAAGATTATGTCAAAGGATTTATTGCCTGCAACAAACCACCTCCCAGCCTGATTTTTTCAACCCTCAGGGAGGCTGGTTACCAGCCATTCTGATGCTACTGTTGGGAGAAGATGAGTTATAACCCAACTAGGGCAGAAAGAAACACACTTGTATTATCGCTTGGCTAAAGTCGACATGAAGCCAGCACTGACCCTATTTACTCTCTTAATACATGTTTCCTGATCTTATTATGCGTGAGTCATCATTCCACGTTAATCCAAAGAGGAAAAATTGTTGTCTTCATCCAAAACAAGACTCTGTTTTTCATCTGACGTCATCAAACCTCAAACCACTGGCCATATAGAGACCACTTTTCACAATCCAATCAAATCCCAGTGGATGAAATCAAGTGTTTGACTTAAAATTATTTTCCACAGAAACTATATAAAACACAATGGCTGCATATAGAAAAAAAAAATAGAATAAAAGTGCACTCCCCTGTCCTCTGGACATCAAAGACAGCGACATTTCAAAAGAGCAGCAGGGGACTTAAATCCTCTGCTAAACCAAATACCTCTTTCTTGGACAAATCCTCAGAAAAACAGAAGAAAAAATACGGATCCCACATTAATTTACACTGATACAGTAAAGGCTTTGCTCTCTGATAAGCTGCAAGTAAATAAGGACAGACAAAAGGAGAGAAAGAAATAAAACAGGACATTTCTGAAGATGTGCTGAGATTACTCGGTGGTCTTCGCCTGTCTGACTTTGGTGGTATCATCATATTAATGTTCTCTCAGAGGAAAGTTTTAATGTTCAGAAATGGCTCTTTCATACATCAGGAGACTATCTAATGAAGTATCAACTTTGTCTCAATTCCTAAGAGGAATACAAGTAAGATGCAAATTGCTGGCGTACAGAACAGCAAAGTGTTTAAGTGTGTTTTGAAATGTCAGATTCTGGCTTTTGACTGGAGAATTTGGTTTCTTCACTCAGCAGTAAATATTGAATTTAATTTTACTCTCTTCTTTACAAAAAAAAACTATTGTATAACTTCAGAAGAGTTGGTATATAGCACTGATATTCTGAAAAATAAATAAATAAATAGGAAAATAATGACAGGATTTTTGCTTTTTGGGTGAATTATTTCTCTAGACATGATTATTTTTTTCTTTCTTGTGGGTCCCCAGTACCAGCTCAAAAGGCTCATAGCTCTCCTGACAAGCCAATGCTCTACATTACCCACAAGTCAAGACCAAAAGTTTGCATCCTGCCAAGTCAACTGTAAGAAAGCGAGTGGATGTGATGCCAAACCGTTTTCAGCACAAAGGCGTGACATGCACACTCGGCTTGCTCTTGGAGTGATACTGTAATATAATTTCTTGTCAAAGATTTGTGTTTGTCCTGGTTGGGCACACAAATGTAATTGCTCCCTCAGACAACAGTTCATCATCTCATGCCATGTAAGGAGCGATCAAAATGAACTGTCTCTGTGTGTGTGTGTGTGTGTGTCTGTTGTGATAGTAATCTATCGTTTCCACCGAGTGTGCTAGATACTGAAGAGCTGCTCTCCAAGGCATTACTTGCTGTCTGTCTTAATAGCCTGGAGTAATGATACATCATATGATGAGTGTGTTGTTTCTAAATATTATGGCTGAGTGCTCTCCCAGCAGACCATGAGAGAATTAACACCATCAAGTTGACTTAAGTAGGAATAATGTGCATGAGCTTCCCCACTGTAAGACGCGGAAACACTGTTGCTTGATATAAAGCGTTAAAGTGTACAACAAGGAACCTTCTGACATTTACAGAGAGGGAGAGGAAAGAGACAGGACAATGTAGAAAGATCACCAGAAAATGAAAGAAAAGGAGAACAAGAAACCAATTACGGCACAACAAGATCCTACTCTATAAATTAAGCGCTTCGTTTTGACTCTGCACGAGGGGTCGTTTTTTAAATGGGTTGTAGTAGGAAGTCGCACCTCACCGATGGACCATCTGGACAGGCTCCGTTTTACTTCCCCCCAAAATGAATCACTGAAGTCACTGGCACTATAGACTTTTATGTGAATAGCTCTCTGGATACTCGACCAACTGAGAAAACATTCAGTAGGAGGCTATATAATAGCGTCTGCAATTGAAGTCAAAATGAAGTCGGGCATCTCTTTTATGCCATCGCTTCTACTGAAGTCATCACTCAGAGGGGACATTACGCTCAGCACCTTTAACAGTGTGAAGAAGAGCATATTTACAGTAGGAAAACATTCTCGGCATCTTGTGACAAATGTTTGTCCTCGGCCCGTCCTCCCCTGCTGATATTGCGTGGGACGGCTGGGCGAGAATAACCAGCTGGTCTTGGCTGGCTCCGCAGCTTTGATGTGCAGAAAGCCAGGGATCCTCAGTCTGAGTATCGGAATTGATTATGTATGCGGCTCCCTCTGCCTGTGAATCGACACAATTAGGCTAAAACGACGGGGCAGAAGAGAGGGAAGGAGACGTTCTAGTCGGCTTAGGGAATGAGTGTGAGTGTGATGGGTGCACATGAGAAGGGTGAGGCGCTTTGAGCTCCTGCTGCTCCTTTTCTGATAACACTGACACATCTGCTGAGTGTGCAAGGGGACCGGGAAACACGTGAGCACTCTTCTCAAGCCACCCTTCACTCTCTAAGTGAGATTCAAGGATAGATGAGAGTTACTTCAACTCTCTGAAAACGGCGTTTTATTCAAAAAATAGCTGTTTCACCTGATGAAAACGCCGGATACGTGTTGACGAAACGCCTATCCAATGAAAAATTTGTGCGTATTCACAGAAACGCGTCTCCGTGTGGACGGGGCCTAAAACAGCCTTGACAAACTTTCACCCATACCAACTGTTCAATTCATTAATTTTTTTGTCCCACAATGAGACAATAAGTCTCAAAACTTCCAAATCTAGCATAAAGTTACAATAACCTAATCAAAGAAACTAAAGCTGTTACAATGTGTGTCAAATTGATTCATATAAATTCTACACTCATTTTGACTGTCCACGGGTGTCATTTCAACCCCAATCAACAAATCGTGACTGAAAATGTATTAACAAAAGGTTTTCTACAACTGCAAAATATTTAATATTTAATTTTGTTTATGAAAAACATTTTTAATTTTTTAACTAATACTAATACTACTTTTTTTTAACGAAATAAATGCTTTACAAATAAATGTTGTTGTTGTCCACAAAAGTGCCCCAAAATTGAAGAAGCACCCAGAAACTGAGAGAAAATTAGGTTCTTTCATCTCCTTCAACACCATCAACTTCTTCCTAGATATAAATACACATTCAATGAGGAACATTAATAATCCATAATTTACACCAGTCACACCTCCTGTAGATGGGACCATTTGTCTACAGGAACATCAGCACATCAACACTGTAAGCTTTGGAAGAAGATTCCCCTTGTTTCGCCATAGGAACAGACGCACATAGAGGACTTTGTGTCCCCACTCTGGCAGAAGCCATCTTTCTCAATTACACAAGTCTCCCTACAGGAGCCAGAGGGCCAGAGGAAGCTCTCGGCATGCGTGCATTTATCTTTCAGATACAGTCTTGGATAGCCGCTCCTGCGGCCAGCTGTCAGCCACACCTCTTCCCTTTGATGTGTTCCACCAAGGGAACTTGCAGACTTAACAAATGCACGTCAGCCTCAGCGACCGGAGGACGGCATAAGGTTCCCTGCCTTACAGAGTAACCAAACACGACTTCTAGTTCCTGCAGGTCAGAGGTTGATATCTGATGCCACTGTTATTAAGTCAATAAAAAAAAAAAAAACTAAGAAATATAAAAGTCCTTGATTCTACATAAGAAGCAGTAATTGTCATACAGCAGCTTCCCGTAGATTTGGTGTCTCGGTGTTGGAAATGGCTGTTGTTGCAATAAAACTTATGGTTAATTCTAATGTTGACCCTTATAGCAGAGCATATGGTTGGATATTTCACATCTGCATTATAAAGAACAAGAAAAAGCAAGAAAAAGAAAAAAAAAACTGACAGCATCAGATGTTCCACAACATATACAGTAAAGTGTGCATGAGCAGTTTCAAGGAGTTTGATGACTAATTGTCTTAATTTGCAGATGCACAGATGGGAACATTAGAGTTGAAGCTCAAGCTAAGCTCAAGAATTCCAATGAACCATCTCCCTAAAGAAGCACATATTTATATAACATATGAACTTGTGTTAAAAGCTCCATGTGTTTTAATGTAAAACTACACTTTAAGTACTGTATTGAAATTCATAGATCCCTTAATGCAAGTCCATCTGTCAATCCAAATATGTAGTAAATACTTCAGACATGACCTACTGTCAGGGGTTTGTTCACATATAAATCCAATGGAGTCACTTGATATTCACAACTCTTCAGGTGTTTACAAAGAGGTGTGAAAACACTAATTGAGGACATTTTAAAAAAGCTTGGCACAGGCACACATCCATCATGGCATCACACCTGCAAACCTGAAGATCATGACACCTTGAGAAAAACTGGAATAAAATTGTATGGGTTTTTAGGCAAGTGAAAATGGCACAGCTGCTTGTGTAACAGAAGAGAAGGGAAAAAAAGCGTCTGTCTTTAACCTTCAGTAGAAAATGGCTGAATCCTGCTCATTGAGGGCATGGCAATAAAGCTCCTCGGAGAGGATAAGATAGAGGATGCTCAGACAGCCCCCCTACAGAAGACATTCTCTTGTTTATGGTGCAGACAAATCACAGGTGAGGTCAAATCTTAACTATGGGGTTATTATTGAATGCCGGAGGTAATTGTTTTCCATTGTTTAACTGCATAGCTTGGCTTAGTGTGAAATACGACAATTAGGGCTGGGTGTTATGATGGTATACATCACAACCATGGTATAAAATATCAACGTAACAGATTTTTTTTTACATAAAAATAAGTGTGTGTGCTTAACTCACGTGCAGTGCGCGTTAAACTGAGACTTGTATTTGTGAAAGAAACATAGAGAAAGATGAACAAACAGATCAGGAGGATCCACAAAATATAACATTTTCTAAAGGGTAGTTAATAACGTGTTATTGTTCGTTGCAAATATGCAGCAGTCAACTGCGAGAGCAGTGCAGCATACAGTTTATAAGAGCACAAATAATGATGTGGTAATTAAAGTCTGTATAATTTAAACGACTTACTTGGTCAACTCTAACAGTAGCTGTCTTGCTTATGTTCAGTTTACATGCTGCTGCTCTCACTATTTAACTCTCTTGAGTTAAGCTTCAGGTGAAGGGTTGCCATTTATCACAAAGAGAGCAAAACAAGCCCCTTAAAAACACAGTATAATAAGTCGACACCAGGGCAAAAATTTGTACAATATAACTAGAATTGATACACTCTAAAAAATGCTGGGTTGTTTCAACCCAACTTTTGGGTTAAAAACTGAATGTAAAAAAATAACTTAATTGCTGGGTTAGTCCATATTTTACCCAAAGTTAGGTTGAAACAACCCAGCATTTTTAAGAGGGTATTGTACAAAATTAAAAGGAAGTAAGTTTAATGTAGTATGCAAAGAATATTTCAATATAAAATATTTAGTATTTTTGAGTAAAACGATAGCATGAGATTTTTTTTTGTACCTGCTGTACAAGTTGCATTTAATACCAATCAATTGAGGGTAGATAATCTAAAAGTTGAATGTAAAAAAAAAAGAAGAATAAAAGAAATATTAAACAAGGCAAAGTACTTTTCTTTTCCAAAGTATTTGAGTATATTTATTATATAAAGCCCTTTTTGTAGATTTTCAGAAAAACGACATATATAAATAACTGTCATGAAATATATTTTTATTGTGAAATAAAATTGGTCATACTGTGAAACAGAATTTTGTTCATACCGCCCACCCTTAAAAACAATGAGCGCTCTTCATGAGCCAACATGACTGAGTGAGACAGCA
>NW_020528072.1:60000-250000 GCF_003368295.1 Carassius auratus
ATTTACCTCCAGTCCTTCAGAACCTTGGTGATGCTGTGCCAAAAGTAGCTCCAAAGGCTTCAAAGGCATCAGCCCGCCACATAAACCAAAGGCAGTGTGATTTATCAACTGAACATGGGAGAGGACACAAAAAGGACATGTGGATACCAGGGACTTCTGAGGAACTATACTTTATGTAATGAAACATCTGCCCCTCTGATCTGTTTGTGCGGATGGACAGTCCAAAACTCTAAATAATGACTAAAAGAATTGTAGAGAGAAAGACAAAGTCAAGAATTTGAAAAAGATAAATGTACAAATTCAAAGTGCATTTTTTTACCTACGGTGACATTCTCAAAGGTATGTGGAAATGAACAGCATTGCGGTAGTGGTGTTGACATCACTAGCTCTAGCTGACCTTGATCGAATGCTTAAGAAAACTGAAAGAAAAAAAAAATACAAATTAAATAAAGCAGAACAAGTCAGCCAGACCTCGTCCTTTCCTGGGAGGAAAGCCAAGGCATGAAAATTGCTCCCAGTTGACCTTTAATGTCCGTACAAATCACCCTCCATTTTCTCAATCCTCACACTGGCTCTCATCAGTATTATCTTTCCTCCTCATCAACCGGTTTTTGGCAGATGTCCCCCATAGCCTAGAAATAGTTTTAGTACCCAGACACCTTTTCTTCTGCGCATCTGCACCTGCAGCAGCTTGTGCCTTCAAACCATAAAATGCTGGCCTGTGTTTCACCTTTTATATCACAATCTATTTATCACAGCACTCTCTAAAAGAAGCCATCTGTCAGTGAAGAGCTTTGGAAATTCATCTAAATGTCTGTGAAGGAACTTTATTATCTTGGGAGGAGTAATAAAAAAAAAAAGGTTCTTGAGCATTAAAGTGATCACCTTCAACTATAACGTTGAGGAGAGGTTACTTAAAGTTATCCACACTATGGATTACGTTTTGGAGACAGAAAGAGACAAAATGTTATGATTCAAATTCCTATTGTTTTTCAGGTCACAAGGACTCCTCAGTGGTCATTTCATTTTTAGTGGTCACTCCTCAAGCATAAATATTCAAGGCTCTGGTTTCTGTACCTCCGCCCAAGCAGAAAAATTCTGGCTATCCGTCAGAGTCTGCATGCATTCTGGAGATGACGTCCCTAAAATGACTCCAACGAATTTCCATTTTCAGTTGTGGCTGACTGTGGAGGATATTAGCAAACATGACAGCCATCTAAAAACAATAAATAACTTACAAGGTTAACGGAATCAAGCTTTCTTTTTCCACTTTAAATTATTCACTGTACATAATCCTGCAGGGGAACCACCTCTTTCATCTTAAGCTGTCCTCTCTTTAAAAAGTGCCTAAGAGACTCCACAAAAAAAAAAAAAAACCTGCGCAAAGGCATCTGAGAGGTAACCAAAGCCAAACTGACAGAATGTGAGACCTTAAAATATGCAGCAGTATATTTAGCAATTTATTTGTTGTTGTTGTTAAAGACATGAAAATGTTAATGCTGTAAAAGCAATGCCTACAGTACCTGTCAACTGACTGCTTTTGATTGTTCATAAAGACATTCAATGCATGACGCTTACTATGCCTTCAGAAAAGTGACAGACTGACTTTGCCAACAATGCTTACTGACAGGAAACAAACATTCAGTCATCTTGTTAAAGAAAATAACACTTTAGAAGAAACATTAATATGGGAATGATTGCTTGGGTTCTAAAAAAGGACTCCTTGCCTGTGAGTGAGAGCTAAGCCTCTCTTGTTCTGGTGTAAGTAAGGCCTTGAACACCTTTGTAATTAGTCACACCACCTGGACTTTTACTGGCGGTGCTCAACATACCTCAACTAATTATTGTGGACTCATTAGCCGGTTTTGGCTGCAAAGTGAATGGCTATTAAAATGCTGCTGTTAAATCAGTTCTCTGCTGAAGAATATCTGTGGGATAGAGACGAGAATTCAGACTGCTGGATATACACTTGCACAGATACTTTGAAGATGAACTGAATGTGCAATCATCCTTCTGGGGGAAAAAATGACATCATGATGACATCAGCGGTGAGCAAGAGCTTTGATGGAACAGTAAAACAGCAGAAAGAGAGAGAGAGAGAGAAAAAAAAACCTTAACAGGATCTGGTGAGATTGTGAAATCACATAGATTCCACCAGCTAGCGCTTACTTACAGAGCCAAGCCTAAACTGCTTGAGAAAAGGCCTTGAAGAAGTTCAAATAAGCATTATCCATTTTATCCTAGCTGAGAGGTTTCCGATAATTAGAGGCAGGGATGTGATGCAACATTAAACAGAGTATTTAAAGCGGCTGATGTGAGAGATCGATGCGATTCGCCAAATTCCTTTTGAATGTGTGCCGCAGTAATGCTAAAAAACAACAAAGCATCTGTTTTATTATCTCTGAAAACATTAGGCTGAGCAAAAAATACATTCTGGCAGGGGGAAGCTTTATTCAGCTTCGCAACAATGGGAAACTAAAAAGGTACTTGGATGCCAGTTATAGACAAATTCATAAGAACAGGCGATCTAGAGCTGAAAGGAATCATTGAGAGTAATAACCTAAAATGCTCTAAAAATGGCCAGTGGATTGGCTTAGGGTTAGAACATCGGTGCTTTATAAAGATGAATGTTTAGCTAGAAGGAACTGCAAATCTGTGAAAGGAGATCAAGACGGGTAACTGTCTTTTCTCTGCCATAACTGGCAGAAAGTAGAAGGTAGTTTTAATCATTTTAAAAGTTTTAAAATTGCTTGTTTTATATATATTTTTTTTTTTTTCATGATTATTTTACTTTCTTTGATGTAAAGCACTTTGAATTACCATTGTGTATGAAATGTGCTATATAAATAAACTTGCCTTGCCTAGATGGAGAATGATTATATTCATAAGCATAACTGCAAATGACTCAATAATATCTAAAGTGAATTATAGCAATGTTTCGTTGAAATTAGCCCACTAACAACACTGTTAAGAGTTCAAATGTGAGTTTTGGTAGATTACCATAAGCCTTGAGGTCATCTAAACTACTATACAACTAAACATTGATAAAATTGTCTCATATAGAAATGTACACTCATTAACCTCCTATATATCTGCATATCCAGTCTTCGTCCAAATAAATGCAATTACAGTGAATATATGTACTAAAGTCACCTGAATAACCAAAGCAAATATCAAATCATGATTTAGCGCTAATGGTAAGAGTCATATACAGTATTTATCCCTAAAATACAGTAAATACAGTATGTATGCGTCCTACAGTCAAGTACGGCTTTACAGTAGCGGCCAGTGTAACACAATTAACAAATCATTCTTGCAAGTATTTATATTTAGCATACCCAAAATCATAACTCATAGTCCGATTCGACAACAAATGACAGGTTTTTTTTTAGTGAATCAAAAACACACAATCCACTGAGTTTTGAAACGCCTCAGACTTCCTACGAGCTACAACAACAACAGCAAAATACCACTGATCTACAAAACAACTAATAATGGTTTTGTTAAAGATTAATCACAAAAGTGAACCTATTTATACTGGTAAATGCCATTAAAGATTAACTATCTGTTTGGACCAGCAATGATTACTTGTTTTATGAACCTAAATTATATATATAAAAAAATACTTAAGATAAATGGCAACCACACATTAATGCTGGTTCATGGGATCACTTGAAAGTCTTGATAATGACATGTTTTAATCTCTCTGATCACCTGCACAGTAAATCACCGAACAAAGCCGACCCATTCCATATAACTATTTGCTCACATATGCGTAAAAAAGTACTCCATCCTCCATAACCCTCATTATGGCAAATGTACAGTATACGTCCTATACTTGTTTTCAGATCCTTCTTCAATCCAAATTTCATAGATATTTTGGCGACATGCAAAAGTTTCTGTGTACATGTTGCAACGGCAAAGCAGATTACTGAATGCTGATTGGCTGGAATGGTTACCATTGACACAATAGCCTTTTGAAATCACCAATGACTATTATGAGCCGAATTTTCAAAATGAGTTCAATCAGTCTGAAGAATCTTTTACTGGCATAATTACTTGGCGACTGTCCATATGATAATAAATTTTTGCATGAATGCAATGCATACACATATACAAAACCAGTTAGGAAATACTGGTCTCCCTTCTGTATAGGTCAGGGAAAGAAAGAAAACTGCATTCGTCAATTTCTATTCCACGGGGTCCTTAAGGTTGTTTGAACTAAATTATCTCCACTGGATCAAATGCATTAAGTTCATTACAAGTCTGTTTCCATTCGCACAATATTGACAAAATTAGCATACACTTCTGTTTAGTTAAGTTAACTTAACATTTGCAGCACTTAAGCATTGATTCCCTGATTCAGGTGCCTGGAGTGGTACTGCATATTCACAAAAGATGCATTAAAATACACTAATTTTACAACAGTTAATTATTATAAACAAATACTGTGTGTATACACACACACACACACAAATACCGATATATGCTTTAAAATAGAGATACGATGTCATCTTAGTTGTTTTTCATGCATTTAGAAATTTTTCCATCTGTAATGTAAGGATAATTTAGTGGAATTTCAGGAGCACTGTGAGGTCCTCATTGTCTCTTGTTGTTAAAATGTATGAAATGGTAAGATCCCCAAAGTAAATCTGTCTTCATTATGTCAGTGTCCTAGTTTGGTTGCAGTCTTCCTGTGCACTAGGTTACTGTGCATAAGAACACCTCCAGTCATTCAGCACAGAAGCAGAGAGGAGTCCTTTTCTGCTGCCTTCTGCTCTGTCTGGCATAGACAGCTCTGATTAATGGTCCCATTCTGTGGTAATTAATGCTTTCCAGAAGTGCTGCCCCTCTTGCCGGGAACAATCTTCCACACAGCCATGTCAGTGTGAGCAGCCAAAGGGATGGAGTTTATGAAATTGCATCACATAACAACCAAATGCATCATCAATCTCTTCCATTAGGTGAATGCAGATATGTAGCCCAAAAAATATATATCATAGTTTTAAAAAAAAATTAATAAAACCTGATTGCTGGACTGTAACAGCACATCTATCTGCTTTTCCTGCTTTCATTCATTACAAGGATAGGAGGTGATCAATGGTTAATACTTCAAAAAAAAAAAAAAACTGACGTGGTGTGAAATAAAAAAGAGAAAATGAAAAAAAGAAGGATGGATGGAGAAAGGTAAAGGCAGCTGATTGTAAGGATAAGACGGAGCAACCCTGTCTTTTTTTTAATGCTGTTCTAATTGTGTTTTTGATTGAGAGCCCAAGTCGATCTGGAACTCTGCAGGATGAGGAAGACGAGACTCCATTCAGAGCAGTCTTAAGTGACACATGACCTGATCAAAGGCAGTTGAGAGTTACCGCTTCAATCAGAGCAGGATTGTACAGAGAGGAGAGGAGGAGACAAGAGCTTTGACCACGTCCCCCATAACGATTCTCTGGCGACATGAAACGGATGACTTCTAGAAAAAACCATGGGTTGATTTTTAATCCTGAAGAAAAAAAATATACTGCTTTTATCAGGGCCTTTATCAGGTTTTTCTCTTTAAATCCTTCATCACTATTTCTATTTTTACTTTACTTTATTTTTTGTATTAAGTGGTATTGAAGATTGAATTTAGATGCCCAATGACATACCATTTTAGATCTTGACAAGGTGTTTCAGAGGTCATCTAAAAATTTAAAATTACATCTAAAAACAGCATAATTTGTATCTACATTGCTAAAAATGTGTTTACAATTTATATTGTCAAAAAGATTGCTGTCCCCATAGTAGAGAGGTGGTGGTTGGCAGAGATGGGACCAAGTCACACATGTGCAAGTCTCAAGTAAGTCTCAAGTCTTAACCTTCAAGTCTCAAGTAAGTCCCAAGTATTTTTTTCTTGGGCAAGTCAAGTCAAGTCAAGTCACAAGCTATGTCAAGTCAAGTCCAAGTCAAGTCACATTAATATTGTTATTTTACCTGCAGAATCTGATCTTAATAAAGTTAAAAGACCAAATATAAGTAACTGTCAGTAAATTAAAATAATTTAGATTTGCATTGTAAATACTCATGTTCAGTAAAATACATCATGGAATCAAACAAAATTGTAACTTCCTAAAATTATTTATTTTTCACTTCTGCCAACAGTGTTTGAAATGTTTTACATTTTCAACATTGAGTCCATAAAACTAAACATCATACAGACTCCTCTCTGAACACCTCTCTCTCTCTCTCTCTCTCTCTCTCTCTCTCAAACACAGTTTACATACAACATTAAACTGTTACATTTCTTCTCTCTATGAACATTGTAGATTCACACTGAATGCATCACAACTATGAATTAACACATGTGGAATTATATATGGAATTATATACATAAAAAAGTGACTGTGGAGGCCAGGTCATCTGGCGCAGCACCCCATCACTCTCCTTCTTGCTCAAATAGCCCTTGATGCCTTCAGTGTGACTCTACAATTTTCATAGTCATGAAAATAAAGAAAACTCTTTGAATGAGAAGGTGTCCAAACTTTTGGTCTGTACTGTATATATATATATATATATATATATATATATATATATATATATATATATATGTAATATGCACTTCTCATGATTGGGTAATCGCGGCAGCTACATTTGTTTTTCTGATTAATTGTTTTGCTCTATGAGAAAGACAAGGTAACAAAATATTCGGGGCTTATGCCCCCTTAGCCCAGCCCTAGCGCCGCCCCTGGTGCGTTTTTTTGAAAAAAAAAAAAAATATATATATATACAGTATATATATATATATATATATATATATATATATATATATATATATATATATATATATATATATATATATATATATATATATAATAAGGAAAAAATAAATGGCTATGATACACTCCATTGAATTGGCAAAGGTGGCAAGACAACAAGATGATTAGAAATGGTATAAAATGTGTGGCATTTGAGGCAGGGCAGAGATATTGATTGGCCACGTTTATGTGCTGGTACAGGGCATAATTTGTTTTTCCTGGAAATGCGCAGTGATGGATGGCTTCACTTGAGTGACTAAGCCTTAAAGCAAAGACCACTTCCCCTCCCACAAGGTCACCTTGCCTGACCAAAAATGGATTTTTGCACACTACTATTTCTTTATGAGCCATATTGAATGAAGTCAGTCGCTGGAAATCATGTTTGATGGTCGTGTCAGGCGCGTCTCTTGGTTGCACACAATCCCAAGCAGCCCGCACAGAGATCGTCAAATAAAGGTATCAGACGACAGTATTGATTCCGGATGGATTTCGCAACCTCTAGCTGAGACGCAGAGGAGTTCAAAGAATATACTGAGGTCTAGGAGAAAAAAAGGAAAGATAAATAAATAGATTATGTTGAGATGCTTTATTGTGTTTCATGGTTTTCTCGGGCGGAAGTGTGAGAGATCAAATAAACTTGCTTCAACTGAAGCGGTTCCTGTCCGTTCCTCTAAATACGACCATACGTCATCCCGGTTTAAAAGCTTCTGGTGTCCTTGAAGATGTCTAGTGCTAAACACATAAAGTCTCAATCATTACAGTAATACCAACATTACTTTTCAATGTTATCGGCAAGGTTTGAGTACTGAATGGCCAGAGGATTCAAGCTCAGAAACTAATAGCTCAAGAGTTTTTGTACACATTTTTCAACAAAACCTATTGATGTGCCTACATAGGAAGCATTTTAAGGAATCAAAAGAGTGTTCCAAAAGGTAGTTAATCGGCGCGTATACTGTCTGAATAGATAGTACATTTGAATTAGAATTTACATCACGACCATTAAAAAAAGTATGTTCTTTAAAGTATGAATATGGGTAGTATGAATGAAGTTCAGATGTACTATCTGCCATGTTGTTACTGTCACATACCTACCAGTGTCAGTTGTGTCGCTTCGCTGCCATCTATAAATCCTTTCTCGTGGATTCATGGTAGTAAATTGTCCATCGAATGCTCAAGAATCTAAACTATATAGTAGGGAAGTATGTGATTTCAGACACAGTGAATGTTTATTATACATAATTCACCTCATTTTTTATTTTATTTTTTATTTTTATTAATCATTCAAGTAAAAGACAATTCCAGAATATATGGCAAAAGGCCTATTAAAAATCAAATTGCCATTCAAAATTATTTTAAAATAAATAAACTTAAATTGTGCTCAAAACAGATTATTTCCCCAAAATATGTGTGTGTGTGTGTGTGTGTGTGTGTGTGTGTGTGTGTTTGTGTGTGTTATGTATTTTATTTATTTATTTATTATTATTATTATTATTATTATTATGCTTATTGGAGTACGCTATATTTTTCAAAGTTGTAAATTAAAGTTTAATGGACTATAGGCTACGTATTTTTTTTAAATAAAAGTAAAAATATATACTGTATATAAATTCTGCTCTAAAATTTTATGTTTAATTAAAATCTTCACATGCGGTTTCTTTATAATATTTTTTTATGAATTACATTTTATTTTAAAGTAAATTCCATTAACAGTTTATTTTCAGTGTTTTGTCCTGTAACATATAATAATTTGCAAGAAGCAGCTCACGAGAGTTTGGAAAAAGTGTGCTCTTGTGAACACTGGGTAAGTTATTATAAACAAAAGCAATTAAAAAAAGCCAACAAACAAAGCACACACAGCTCTATCTCATACAGTATAGAATTCTGTTGACAGAAAAGGGCCACCAGGTCGATTGAAAGAAATGAAGGATATTAAACCTTCACCGATCGATCTGGCTGTATTTTTTTAAGACAGCTCCTTCAGTGCGCCATCATTTCGTGCTTCATCATAAACTAAAATAAAATAATAAACCGCTGCCAATTCAATCAGTGGGCTGAAGAGGCCAGAGCATTTCGCACCAGTCACCATGAATATAGCGTGCGGTAATATTTCCTGTGAACGCGCCAATCCATTTCCATTGTGCCGTTGGTTCTCTTTGAGAGCTGTCAGATGAGGTCATTTCCCCTGTCTCACAGCTCTTTATCTTGTGTCAGGGGCCATCGGAAGTGCGAGACACCTGGGTGATGAATATGGACTCACACGAACGATTCATCTTCCCGCCACCTCAGGTTTTTCATCAACGACAGCATTTTTAACTCGCAGTCACAGAAACAGCCCCACCCAGATAGCACAGCATGAGCTATGGCCTCCACAAACCGTCCAAGAAATCTGATGAGCGATTCTTATGAACTGCACAAAACAAACACCAAGCTCTTCTGAAGCAGTGTTTGACAGCCTAAAAGTCCATCTCTGAAATCAGTGTCAAAACCTAAACAAGGAAATGGAAAGATAATGCAGATGTTGCTGCTAGCTCTTATATCTTCTGTTCACTTTTATTATGGTATGCTGATTTCTCCTGTAGTTCAAATATATGTTTTTACCTTTTGCAACTGTTATGTATGGGTCTCTCAGATGTCCTCAATTTGAAAAGACAGATCTCAAAATCATACAGTCATTGTTGGAAAGTTTTCAGAAATCCAGAAGATGCTGGAAAACCAAAGAATGTGCAGGAGCTGGAGGATTTTCCAGGACAGAACTGTCCAGGACAAACAAAGGACTAATGAACAACAATCACAAAACATAAAAACTGTCGTGGATCATCCAGGAAATGACACACAATATATATTTTTTTTTTACAAATTCAGTTATTATTTTGTCTTCTGGAGTATTAAGATCTGTTATGTTAAATAGGTTATTCAAGACTACAAAAAAAATAAAATAAATAAATAAATAAATAAATAAATAAATAAATAAATAAATATATATATATATATATATATATATATATATATATATATATATATATATATATTTATTTATTTATTTATTTATTTATTTATTTATTTTATTTTTTTTGTAGATATAAATCACTCATATTTTGTGAAAATGATTAACATTTTGCATATTCTTCAAGGGGTATGTACATGAGTTATTGGAGATTACAACATCAGGTGTGTTAAAAGTTAAAGTCACTTTGGTTGGAGCAAGATGGAGATTCTTGGACCTTTTCTACTAAAAAAAATGATTTTTTTAACTCTGCTTCTACAAAATGATGAAAAGTAAATTTGCATCTGTTGTGAAATGTGTTTCTATTCAATTCATGAAGGCAGTGTAAGCTATTTATATTATAATTTTACAAAATAGTTTTATTTTGTACTTTTATTGTAAATGAAAAACAAATTTCATTCATTTTTAACAGTTATCGCTGCGTGAATTGAGTACCGTCATTTTCTCACTGACATGCCCTCAACACTGAAACGCTGGACTCAAAGGAAATTCAGTTTCCTAGTTTCCCACTCCTAATCTGATTTTGTGATGGCATTGATGTTCGTTCAACTCATACACACTGTAGTAAAAAAAAAAAAAAAAAAAAACTACATGCAATATTATAGTGAAGACTACAGAAATTGAAAATCATTTGCCATAAGTCATTTCACAATTCTAGTCATAGCATTTACACCTTGCTTAATTAAATCACAGAACATTTCCTTCTACTTAAGCCAACACTTGGCCTTCTATCCATCTCTAATGCGTTTCTCTCTCCCTGCCAAGATGTTTTGTCTGAGTAACACTACATTGGACACGAGATAGCTGAAGGCAGGCCTTTGCTTTTGTTGCCATCTTAATTGATGGTGTGGCTCATACGGGTTCTCCTGTTTCTAATGGAGTGAGGAGAACACAGCTTTGGTGAAGTCTCACTACCAGGGACGTGAAGCGTCCTCCTCCTCCTCCTCTCTCCTCTCCAACAAAGACAGAGAAGAAGATGCCCCTTAATTACAGAGACTCTGTTCATGTCAGACACACATGAGGGAAAACAAATCCATCCCTGCAGCATGTTATTTGTGTATCTGTCATTTAATTTATATATTTATGAAACAAATGTTGGACATGGAGGAAAAAAAGGAAGAATGCCGTTGGGTATCATTTAAATTATGCAAAGCAATATTTTATGTTAACCCGGGTAATTAATGTTGTGGGAAAACAGAAAAGGAAAAGAATCGCTTTGTAGTGCAACTAGGCAATTTGTAAAACCCCTTCAGAAGTTTTAGCATATAAAACAGCATCATATGGTGTCCCAGTGTCTAAAACTCAACTAAAGTATGAAGCTATATGGAGATGATATAGTGTGCTGGCCATCAAGAGCCCTCAGCCAAGAAAATGACAGGCACCTTCAGTAAATCCTGAGGGAATTCATTAGGAAGCATGCAGCGCAGCTCCTTCAAACGCCATTTGTGAACGTCTCATGGAATTTGAGCGCCAACTGCTTTGCTTTCAGGAAATAAAAGAATCCTGCATGAAACGAGGCCGTTTAAAATTCTGAATAAACAGCTTCTTACTCAGACAGTCACTCACACTCGTCTAGCGCATACTGGCAAATTTCTTTAAGCAATATCCGTTTGCCACAAGTTCATTTAACAGCCAATGAAGCTTCTAACCAGTCATTTATTACCGCAGCTCAATCAACGTGATTGCACAGTGTGTCCAAATTAATAAGCAAAGACTTGGAATGTGAGGGGCAACTTGCAATTTGGTGTTTGTTTAGCTGTAGCTGCTTCAAAGAGGCAACAAATGCATCTCATTCATACATAAGCTCTTGTCCAATGCAACAACACTGCAGTCAGTTTTAATCTTAATTTAGGGGCCAAGGGCAAAAACATCTGCCATTGCTGAATACAGTCTACTATGACTAAAAGCATTTTGATGATCACAGGCCTTCTTCACTGGAACAACCAAATTAATGGATGATTCTGCTAGATTCAGAGAATATGCAGAATGAAATATTTTATTTATAGAGTACTTTTCATGATGCTCAAATACACTTTAAAATAAATCATTCAAAGGCAACTAACCATATAATCTCGTATTCAGAAGAGAAAAAGTTTTTTTTTTTTAAAGAAAATTTTAATACTTTTGAATAATAATAATAATAATAATAATAATAATAATAATAATAATAATAATAATAATAATAATAATAATAATAATAATAATAATTTTGGTGCTCTGTTGGGTGACCACATGATATACAAATGTAAAATCTCAAGGCAAAGCCAGATGAGAACCACTGGTCTAACCTCTCTAATGTAAAGTAGGAATAGTTAAATTAATGCAAATACAAATTATGATCTCAGAGATGCATTGGAAAACAAATTCAAAGTTATCTATTATACCCTACAAACCAAAATACCGCAAAACCAGTTGTAACAAGAAGCATGACAGATAAATAAAGCATTACAATTTGCTGTGTGGAAGCGTGTTTATAAATAATATGATCTGACCTTTCAAAGGGCAAGTGATTGCAATGGAATAATTAAAGTACAATTGTGTCATTAAATCACAGCTGTTTAAAAAATCAGCTAATTTATGCAGCATGAAAATTAAAGCTCTCCACAAAACTATATATCATACCTTTTTTTTTTTTTTTTTAACAATTTCACTAGCTCTAGTTTTTATAAATATAAAAATAAATATAAAATACCTGAACACTGAACAGGGCTCATACTTCACAGCTTTATTAATCTGAACATTTCTTTTCTCAACATTTCTATTCTATCCTATTTGCATTAACATTTATTAATCTGAACATTTCGATTCTATATACACGCACGCACGCACACACACACACACACACACACACACACATGCACATATGACATATTATATGATAAATTTATGACACAATCTCTATAGTTGTCTTGCAGTCTCCAATCATAAAAATCTCAGCAAAATTATGAGTAAGGAACATGTGAGAATGCATTATCCTAAAATATTTACTCGGAAAGGAGGGTGCTATATAATAATGCATTATTCAAATATTCAAATTTTATGAGCTGTTCTGGCTCACGACTGACTTCTGTGGCCGTTTTCGTTTCCAAATAAAACATCACTGCCACCTAGTGTTAAAGAGTGACTAGAGACGTTCAGTCTCGACATACATGAGGAACAGTCTTTTATCTACTAACTTGGATAGGAGTTATTATTAAGGCTCTGTATTCAGTCTGTGTAACAAAATGGACTGTCACATTTCTGATTATAGCACTGAACACTACACCGTTAAGCATTCATATCAATAACAATAGCAGCAACAATTCCTCTACGGCAGAAATTCTTCCAGACTGACAAAGCAGACACACAAACATCACTCTCTCTGCATTATTCAATTAAGTCTGTCCCTATCTTCACTAACATGCTTTTGATTCACCGCTGCCTCTCACAAAAATAGGAGTTGTCAGAGCAGCAGGCTAGCGTACTATTATGCATGTCAGTCTTCAATCTCTGGAAGGTCAACTGTGTTGTTCTTGCGGCAGAGGGTAGGAAGGCAATCACAGTCATATCACATTCTCACCGAGGCGCTTTCTGCGTCTATAGGGATGGTGTTTATCTCCCCTGACTCAAGATAACACCTTTTATTGTGGCAGTGATGTCAAAAGAATGGCATCATTATGACTATAGAATCAAGACCGACTGCTTGTGGTAGAAGTGCTCTGTTGTTGATTGATTCTGGTTCTCGGGGGGTTTGGAAAGATTTGATGCATGATGACCTCGTGCAATAGGGGCATCAGAATAGATCAAGCATGTTGTGATGGTATCTTGTGATATGCCTATGTAGTGTTTTATTTTTTGTTCCACGTTTTATATAATCAGATCTGATTAAGTCCATAAAGAGCTCTGTGAAGTGATTGTAGACTTGAACCTTGAAGTGACTGGTTCCTGTCTGCTGTGCTGCTGTTTAGTGGCTTTTTGATTTTGATTTTTGAAACTCTATCTTACTGTCACTGTCTGTTGTTAAAACTGCTCAAATTCATTATCGTCATTCTCCTGATATTATCTACCAAACTAGCACGGAATCATTCAACAATCCTGACAAGTCATGGTTTCTTCTCCTGTTATGGTCACTTGTGTGTGATAAATGCAGGGAAATAGTTAGGCAGGGAAGATTTCAGAACTAGAGACACGCATCCGAACATTAATTGAGAATAGTAAGAATGTGATGGCCTTAGATATGGCCTTGGATGCGACTAGCTTAACTTATGTGTTTTAACTGTTAAAACTTTTTCTGGGCCACTTTTGCCTCTCTCTCATATATATGTAGTATTTTACCACATTTTGTATAATTCCTAAATTAAAAAAAATATATAAAGTAAAAAAATCTAATATTAAATAATGCAATTTCATATTTTAATCTTCTTTTAATAGTTTGTTTCTTTTAGATTGTATATATATATATATATATATATATATATATATATATATATATATATATATATATATATATATATATATATATATATATATATATATATATATATATATATTTTATAAATAACAATTTATTAAATTACTAAAAGAACACTAAATATCTAATAATTAAATATAAAATACCAAAAATATATATGCAAAATGTATAAAAAATATATAAACAGCATATTTGACCAGCATCAGAAAGTAGAGAACAACACGTACCTTTGTCGTCTTCAAACAGCCTTCAGAACACGAATGCAGAGTGTGTTTGTGTGTGTGTGTGTGTGTGTGTGTACACTTATGTACACTACACTTATTGTAGCTTCTCAGCAACCAAATACTGTTGGTGTTTGTGTAACATTTGCTATGTATATTACAGCTTGCTCAATTAATCTTTCATAGAGAGAGTCCTTGTGATCATTAAAATTGTGTAAACAAGTGAACCCGAAGAGTGAACTAAACACAAGAAAGAGAGAGGATGTGGAACTTGCATGGGACGGAGGGTGACTTACGGTCATTACACTGTATCCCCGTGTAGGAGGTCATTGAACAGTCGCAGGTGTAGTTCTCCCACTGCTGGATGCAAATTCCCATGTTAGCACAGGAGTCTTCTTGGCATGTCGTGCTAGGACCTATGGTGGCAAAGCACAGCAATGTAATACTGGGGGCAAACGTCCCATCATGCTGTTAAGGTGCCATGCAGGTGAGTGTAACAATATACATGCAGTTTGGGTTAGTAGAGGTTATCAAAAAGAATCCCGAAAGCTGTCAAACAAACGTGGCATTCCCTAACGACTGGATTTTAGTAATCAACATCATACTCTATACATATTCAACACAGCTTGTTACAAAAGTAGATTCAGACACGGGGCCAAGCATGAACTTTCTCACATCTGCACAGAGGAACAAAGGTCAATGACAACATTTAATAGCGAGATGTGTACACAGTCCAGCACTGTATGTACTATTGTTACACATGTTAAGAACAATAGTGTGCACACCAGCCACGTGCAATCGAGTTGAGTGTGTTCAAAACACATCTTGTGTTTTGGCACACTTGGGCTCAATTTGAGGGAATGCAGCAAGAACAATAGAGCTCATTACCCAATTCAGAGCAAGAGGGTGGATGCATTCCCCCTGAATTAACCGTGTAAACAAGAGAACTGCAAATAAACTGGCTTTGAGTGCATTTTTCTTGTGAAATACAACAATAGTTAACCACAAACATAAACTTTAGTGCAAAAAAAGGGGGAGAAAAGAAGACTAAAAGCGCATTTACTGTGCAACGCAAAGTGCAGTACTTCAGTACTATGTAAACGTTCAACATAAAATGATTCACCCCAGTTTGCTGACTATCAAAACTGCAGATAGGATTTCGAATGGAAAATCACAGTGAGCCTATACTTCAAGATAGTTCTCTCTGATTTTTCCATTCACATCGTTCAGCATTATTTCAGTAGCACATTCACATATTTACATGGAAAACGGTCAAATTACAAAATTACATTATATTATGTAAACTGGCCTTATTCCGACAATATTATTTTTGGTTAAAGTTTCTATACAAATTTTCATATCAATCAACTTAGTACCAAGATTTGATTAGATAATAACCATTTCAAGAGTGCTGATAAAGGTCATTCATATTATGCAGTACATTGTCATGTTCCCATTATACAATACAATACGATTTTTTTTTTTTTTTTTTTTTTTTACTGTTTTGAAGGAAGTAAAATATATACAGTAGTGTTAAATATTATTACTATTCGAAAGAAAAGTTTTCTATTTAAATTTATTTTAAAATTTAATTTATTCCTGTGATGCAAATCTGCATTTTCAGCATCATTACTCCCGTCTTCAGTGTCACATGATGCTTCAGAAATAATTATCATCAATATGCTGATTTGGTGATTTATTATCAATGTGGAAAACAGTTATGCAGGTTTGGTGAAACAGCGGCAGCGCTATCATTTTCTCAAGATTCTTTGATTAATAGAAAGTTCAAAGGAATAACATTAAATTGAAAGCTAAATATTTTGTCACAGTGTAAATGTACAGTATTTACTGAGACTTTTGGTCAATTTAATGCATGCTTTCTGAATAAAAGTATTTATTTCTTTAAGAAAATATTATTAATAAACTAACTTTAAATGGCAGTGTACATATTAATACACTGAACACTCAGAATGATTCAAACTGTAAATCATAATGTATTGTCTTTTACCACAATTTCACAGTGAAGTGAACCCCAGATAAAATACATTAGAAAATAAAATAATCTGCCCATTTATATGCGAACACAAAAAGTTGACATCCATTACCTTAACTCTTTTTCCTAAACCAGTTTCTGTAATTTCTTTGCCATTGTATAAATAGTTAAAGTGCTGAAACTGCAATTATTAATTATTATTATTATTATTAATGTACTGTATAACAGGAATGACCAGCAACATTAAGGAGCAAAAATACTGGGTCACATTGGGTCTTAAATGCCTGTGACTTCATATAAATGATTTACCCTCAGCTGTAATGATGTTCACTTCAACAGTAAGCACTCTTATTTGTGATGTTGCCTAAATAATAAAGTGGAAATCACATCTGTTTGAGTTTCTGCCTCTGTGGGAAGCTATCTGAGCTTAAAGTCTACGGTGCGTGCCGAAATTTCCAGATGGATTTTCATGCTAATTCTATTAATTATTTTGCTAATCATATTGCTGTTCAGTGCATCTAAAGACAAGCGAGAAGTAACCCATGGTGAGATACTTAGTGGATTCTCCTAAGCTAAATTCCTCTCTCAGCTGAACGTCGTTAGCGAAAAATAAATAAATAAATAAAATAAAAAAGAAACAAGACAAGATACAGCAAAACAGGACTTGGGGACTTAATTATACAGGAGAGCTCATGTTTTATTAATGTAGACTCTCAGTTGCAATCATTACTTTTCTCTTCCTATTTTGCAAGTCTCACGACCTTCAGGAAAAACACAAGGGCATTTTCTTTTAGAAAGAAGTGAACCATTTTATACCAAGACATTGTTACAGTGAACCAGCTAGTGTCCGCTTTATGTCTGGGTATTGGGAAGAGTACATAACAAAACGGCACAAGACAAAACAGCAGCTTTCAGCCGAACTCAGAATGGAATTGAACCTTATATACCTTGTAGATCTGCTTTGGTGAAACCAACTTTGTAAAGCAAGAAACAGAAAAGCGAAAACAATCAAACAGGTAAGAAAGTGGCCGATGGCTTCTGTTAATAAAGCAAAGGCTTTACTAACAGGGTATGCTATACCATTCTTAGGAAGGGTTTGCACTCCTAGTTACTACACCATGAGTTAGAAATTATAATGATAGTTATGAAGCTGATGGGCTGATTCAGCATGGCTGGGTTGAAAAAAAAGGATTAATGGCACTCAATGAAAGTATTTAGTTGCAAAAAATAAAAATAAATACATAAATAAAAGGTAAAGCAAATTAAGTTCACTATGAAATTGTGCCTGAAAAATATTTATAGTTTAAATATATTCAGCCAATAAACATGCAGAAAAATTAGGCTTAATTTGCATATTCTATTCTAATCCACTGTTCTGAAGGCAAAAATGTTAAAAATGACTTTCAAATGCAGAGTATGGGCATGATAATTTTCTAATGCTAACGTAAATCAACTGCTACGACTATATAAAGCAAGCTGTTAGAGAGGGGACATTTTAATGATGTTGCGTTCTGTGAAAACAAAATGTTCCCCTGCATTACTGCAGCATGGAATCGAGCCCTCGCCTTCCTAAGCACAGGTGCATCATTGCCATCTGGTGGATGAAAAGCTTCATTACATTAAAAAAATAAATAAAAAAAATGGCGCATTCAATGCCATATGAATCGACAAAGGATTCTGCTGCCATTGTGGAGTCATTCCATACACGGCTTACAGTTTTACTGTGCACAAACAGTACAGTACAGAGTGATGTTTCTTTCATGCTGGGCTGTGAACATTAAAACCTACTCACGTTCACTTTTGGATGCTGTGCGGGAGAGATAAACGTGAAACACACATACACACACACACAGGTTGCTCTATTCATGTATGAAATGAAGAACTGAATTCAAATGATGTTGGGTATGTCTCTGTTTATAAACTATTACAAATAGCCTATACATCTTAAAGATGTCTAGCACAACAGCTATATCAGACGATCTGGTGGTCCTGACAATATGTGGAATTAAATGTTAACTATGTTCTTTTCTTCTGATCTCACAATAGGGCTTTTCACACTTGAAATAGGTCATATTCTGATTTACCATTCACACTACTCATTATTTACCCTGGGTTAACAATAATTCATAAGCTGACGTTCAGGGTTTTCAGGTCTGTGGAACAAGAACATCCCAATTGCTAATCAAAACTAACCCAATCGTTTTCTGCAGTTTTCCACTTCACCAAAATCCCTTCATGGGGAGATCACCTCATGGCAACCCTGATTCCTAAAACAGATTGGGCTATTTTTGCGCTAGTTTTCAGTAGTAATTGGGCAAGTTTTGTTGTGTAAACCTGGCAACCCTGCCTTGGCTCATTCTCTTGTTATTGCCGACAGTGCTATCAAGTTTTTCATTAATGGATTTGAATTTTTTGGGCTATAAAAGGTAAGATTAAAACTCTTCTTCATACTAACTAATATATGTTTTCCGTCAAACATCATGTGAATATATAACAGCGGGTAAAAAGCGGCGCTAAGCCCGTGAAATGTACCTTTATCCGGGGTTAGAAGCGAGGCTTAGAACGATATAACCCAGGGTTAAGAGCAGTGTGAAAAGCCCTTAAGCTCTGAAAGTTGTAATAGTAATGGCAGTTTAATAGCATAGTTTAATAGCAGGTATAAGAAGAGAAATCATAAATTTATAGTTTGCACACTTTGCAAGAAGGGCTATTAAAGAAAAGGATATTAAAGAAAAAACTAGGCTTGCATGTTTTAAATTGTGTACGCTTGACATTAAACCATTAAATGTGCATTAGTTTAGAGAAAAACATACATTTTCATATCTGTTAAGACCTGTTGTGTTCATAAACTAGTAGCCATTTGTCTTAAGAAAACAATCCCAAACTTCTGTATTTGATTATCAGGCATGGTGACATTGACATTTCACACTCACGCAATGGATTTAAGCAACAAAACATGAAGATGATACAACAAAAGACCAAACGATTTAGATTGATACAATTTTATTCTTGGTTCAACAACATGTAAACGTACCATTTAGGATACTCAACATAAAGGGAGGCATTCTGTTCAAGACAACATTGAGATGAATGATGGAATTGAGATGGACAATTAATTTTGTGATTGACGGACATGTCATATAAATGCTTATGCATAAAGTTTTAACGCAAACATGGCTATAATAAATCAAATAACGAATAAGACAACACTTAGAACCAAAAAGTGAAAGGCAAAATAATAATAATTAAAAAACAATAAAGTAACCAACCAAACAAAGTCAAGAAAACAAAGACATTAACATGCATTGAAATATGGCAGAGATCTCATATACATACAGAAATGGATATTAGCAATGAGTGAAGTGAAGAAATATTCTTGCATAGATCTTAAGTGATCTGTGTTCTGATCTTCTGGCCATTTAACATACAATCATTTGCTATGACAGGGTTCCCACACCTTGATTAACTTCAAGGAGTTTCCAGGTCCAATACCCTCAAACCCTCAAGAACTTGATGTGGAGACACATTTAAAGTGAGAGCGAGGTTACATTGTGTTAGCTTTTAAGATACATTGCTACAGTTTTCATGTCTCAAACACACCTACAAAATAGGTTTTAAGATTGAAAGCATATTTAAGAATATGTGTTTATTTTTTGGTTTACATAATCTTAACAAGCAAAGCTATTCAATATTAATTTCACTGATTGTCTGTGAAACGCTGAGGTACCATCGTAATAGTTTTGTGCGTGCAGGAATGTCATGTAGCGTGACCATCTTTTAGTTTTCCAAAAAGAGACAGTGGGTGTGGGTCGGGGCATCTAGCAACAGTTTTATCATAGGCAGAATGCAAAATGTTTCAATACAAGCATTTTAGTCAAAAGTAATATTAGAATGTTTGTGGGAGCAGGCGGGACTGGACACAAAAATCACGGCAGCGGGCAATAATGGTCAGAAATTCAATGGGAGCAGGATTAAGAAAACAGCATTTATTTAGGTCCAAAAAGAGGACATGTCTGGGAAAAATAGGAAATATGGTCACTCTAACATCATGGCAACGTACAACACAAAGAACCTAACGTTGGAAACACTTAGCGTAACGTGTTAATGAGCGTAACTAATGTAAATCAAACAAGCTAGTACACACAGGACACAAAGTGTTGGCGAGATTACACATTAGCGGACCAGAGGGAATAATATGGATTTTTTTCCAGAAAACTTATTGCACAATATGAATTCAAGCCCTTTCAAGGACCTATGTCAATGTATGTTTATTTTCAATTTTTTTTTTTTTTTTTTTTGAATTAAAATCTCAAATTCTTACAAAATCTGAATTTCTAAATATTTTTTAAATGTATTTTATTTTCTTTGTCTTTTTTTTTTTTGATATAGGATGGCATATATAAAATGAAATAACAAGTAGTAAAATGAACACACTTTATGTAATCATTTCACACAATATTTTATATTATGTTGATTTCACATTTTTCAAATAAACTTTTTTTTTTAAATATTACAAAATAATTTTATATTTACACTACCATTTAAAAGCTTGGGTTCATTAAGATATTTTATGTTTTTGAAGCTGTTAGATCAAAAATAATAAAAAATTAAAATAAAATAAAAATAACTTTTTAAATATTTTATTCCTGGTACGGCAAAACTGAATTTTCTGCATCCATTACTCTTAGTCTTCAATGTCACATTATTCTACCAATATTGAAAAAAGCTGTTCTGCTCAACTTTTGTAAAACATTATACATTTTTGAAAAGTCGAAAAGCCCAGTATTTATTTAAAATCTTTCGTAACATTATACATTTTTACTATCACTCTTGATCAATTTATGCATCCCTACCGTATAAACTTATTGAACCCAAATTTTTGATTGGTACTTTATATATATTACAACATATTTGTCATAATTACTTAATAGCTGAGAATAATTATATATTTTGATATTATTTTTAATGGTTTAAGGTCAAAACACATCAGCCCAAATGCATAAACTTCCGTCTTGACTCAAAATACTGTAATGTAAAGATTCCCTCTGTAGGTAGTTTTGTAAAAATGTCACTAATTCATTCAAACAAATGGCTGATCCTAGCATGACCAATGTGGCCAATATGAAAATTAATAAGCCAGTGGGCTCAACAGAGAGCTGACTGGATGAGAGATGAGAGAACCAAGGTGAGAAAGATGGAGTGATGGCTCAGTGAAGTGGAGGTGGAACTACTGTTTGCATTCATGAGAAAGTATGGGCTCCTCGAGCTAGAGTTGTAAGAGGTTGTACCTTCACATCCTCGCTCAATCTGACCGCTCCGGAACAAGGCATCGTTTATGAGGTCGGGAAGGCGTCCGTTCAGGTCCACAGATGCAAGGCAACCCTTAAAACCTTCCCTAGAGGCCACAAGTTTGGGCAGGCTGTTATACATGTTGGTCCCCAATCCGGCGATGTAGAGGTCACCTGAGCAGACCCCAGATACAAAAGATACCCATGTAAACAAAGTAGTGATTAGACTGTGATCGGGGGCATGACGATATATGAATTTCAGCTGACTGCGTACCTTTAAGGTCCAGATTTTTAGCGCCGTTGACGACTTGACTCACTGCCTTGGCATCGACTTTGAGCGTGTGGACGTTACTGTTGTCTCTAGTGATGACAACGTTATGCCACTGGTTGTCATGCAGAGCTCGATCACTGTTGCCCTTGATTACATTGGGCCCGTTACCAAGATCAAACACATAATGTATGTACCTAAAAGACAGAAAATTGAAGGTTCAGTTTACAGGAAGAGTAGAAAGGCAATATCATATCCCATTCCAACTTTCAGTTTTATAGACGGTTTCAATGGCAACAACACAAATAAACGTTACTGCGCATGCGCGCTTTTGTGGCTCTAACTTAACTTCCGGTAGACTTTAATAACAACAGCCAAGTCCCTCTAGAGTAGATATTTTTTTGATAAAAAACAAAATATGTTTGCTGCGTAAATCTGGTGGACTTTATGAAAATGCTAATTAAACCTTTGCCAGCAGGAGATGCTTTTAAGCGCCGAGAAATAGAGGTTTCCACAGTAACAGCTGTAAACAAAGCAGAGCTATGCTCACAAACGCTGCGTTATCAGGCATATAACATCCAAGTCTTCCTTCAGAAATAGTGATATTAAACCCCCGTGCCTCGTTTTGATATTTAAACATATAAATGTAAGGAATTATTATTAGTAGTAGTAAACGTGCATGACGTAACGTTACTCATGTTTATTCAGCGAAGCCTTTTTTGAAAATCGCTCAGTTTTAAAATCCTGGCGAGTCTATAAATAAATGTATGGGAAACACATCCCACAGCACAACCACCTGAGCCCAACTTCAGTCTACTCATCACCTTAACTTTAACTGCGTTTGTAGACGGCACCGCAGCCAGACCGATATACATAACACAGACCAGAAGTTAACTTAGGTCCAGGTGCGTGCGCCCAATGAAACCGTCTATAAACATGTCAATTTGAGAAATGCTCATTGTGGGTATCTACATGTTTTACTCTCCACTTCTCTTTTTTTATAACAAAGCAATCTGATTTAAAATCTTTTACATTTTTATGCTTTTTACGAGGGGGTGAATAAATCTTAGATTATACTACAAGAGACTGAAATACCTATACATTTATTTATATGATTTCTTTATGATTAAGTGCATGTTATAAAATAAAAATAAAAAATTTGACCCATTTTTTTCTTTTTTTTTTTACTACAACAACAGATGCATTATGAATATCATTACAAATATTGTTATTTGTATATAAATCTGTTAATTTTAACCAATGTTATAGTAATGTAGTACTAACATACGTTTATTTTACAGCATTATTTGAGTTTTTTTTTTCTTGAGAAAATTTGACATGTACTGTTCCTGATTATAAACACACATACAAAATAACCTACTGTACTTTGTAAATGGAATAGAATCGTGCAATTTGTGTCAAAACCCAGCCGTGCTTGTGAATACTGTTTACTGACTTAAATATCAAAGAACCAAATATTGATTATGTAAAAAGAATACAAATAAAAAAAGATGAAAATTTTCATGAAATGTTCTATCCTTCCAAACTTTCTTACAAAACAAGGCATTATATATGGTTTTGCTTATGGACTTCTAGTTTACTTGCCTCAATGACTGTATGCTGAAAAGGTTTTGTGCCTAAAATGCCAGATAACACTTTTTAAAATCTAGTTCTTCCTCATCAAGTGTTAATTGAAGTAGTTTTACTGGCAAGGTGAAAAGAAAAATAATAAAGTGGCCATTTCTCCATGCCTACTAGAGGCTTACCCTTTCACCAGCTCTACAGCGATGAAATCGCTTCCATCCCCCACTGTTGAAGAGGATGAATCCATCTGGAGAGGTTGTCTTGAACTGGAAGAAAAGGTGCATGGATGTGTAAGCCTGCAAGGTTGCTAGACTCAGGTAACTGCTCTTTGACTTGAACGTCACGGGGTCTGCGATGATGGAGCGCATGCCGAAGCGAGCGTTGAGCTCGCAGTAGTCGATATCGCCGTTCTTGCACAGGTCGATGTAGAGCATGCCATTGAACTTGAGGCTCTGCAGGTGACCGATGAAACTGGAGGGGATCATGGAGACGAAACGGCGCTCGGTCATCACACCCGTCTCAATGTTGTGAAACTCTAACCGGGTGTGATCGCCCACCATCTGACCTATAAACCACAGCAGGTTAGAAAGAAATACCAAGACAAAAGATGCTGCTATACTACACCCTCAAACAATATTAAACTGCTGCACAGGCATAAACCTGCTATCATACCCTAAAACCCTGAGTCACTCTCCAACTACTTGTTACACAAAGCGAGTTTGTTTGCTACTATGTCAGTGTAGCAATGAACCTGAACCAAAGATAGGTATTTTATTGCTGTGGAACACTTAAGTAGTGTTGGAATGACAACAACTGAAACAAATTTCATTCAAGACTATTACGCAGTTTGCCTACAAACTGGAAACTACTGTTTTCCACAATTTATCAAAATCCCTCAATCTGTATCTAAAGAATAGCAAGAACTAGTAATTCTCAAAACCTTTCACATACTTATTTCTGCAGTTTCTTGCAACAAAAGTGCTTTATTGATAGGCTTGAATCATCTATAGCTTCTCACAAAAAAGAATCCATCAAGAATTTGTGTTGTCTTTCATATTGAGGACTAAGGATAGTACCTTCTGCTACGTCATCGTCAACCGTTAGCTTGTAGCTTTTGCCTCTCCGGATCACACGCACAGTATGCCATTCATTATCATTGAGTTTTTGTCCAGCATACAGTGTCTCTGGTCCTTTGCCTGAGAACGACGGTCATGAAACGTTAATGTCAACCTGAAATGTCTCTGACCAAACCTTTGCTTTTAATGAGAAAAAGTGCAAACTCTTTTTGTTGCTTTAAATTTGATGCTATGTTATGGCAAATCAGCTTAAATTGCTTATTTTCTAGTTGAGATTAACACAAAAGAGAAAGCAAAGGTTTGGTGCAGATGTTTTTGAATATTGCACAAAAACATAATCTTAAAAAAACTAAAAATGTAAAATGTTAGCTAATTTTGTTTCCTTTGTTTTCCACAATAATCACTTTAAAACATAATCCTGAGATTATAAAATGGCTTTTACTCATAAAAGGTCCTGATACACAACTCAAAGACAAAGTTCTCACATTTGGTTTGATAATGTAAATTATATAAAAATGTACTTTGTATCCCAGTGTGAGTGTGAAACTGTAAGTTGGCAACACTGGCTCAAATAATAGCACGAGTTTGGGACAAACCTATATGTTTGTCCAATCCAACAGCGTTTATGAGAAACTTCAAAAGCCCATCTTTTTGCAGTTTCGTTTGTTAACACGAGTGATACAGAAATCAAATGCTTCAACTTTAAAGTCAGAATCGGAGTTAATTTATAAGCAAGCAATATATTCTTTATGATGCAATACATTTGAGGAGTTAAGTAGTCACAGGGAAGAGCAGTGAGATGTCTTAGATTCAGCTCAGAGCGTGCTATAAAAATCACACTCCACATCCCTCAAAATCTCTTGTGTTATGTACCTACCTGCATGCAGTTATCAGTAGTTCCTGAGAAAGTATATTAACCTTCCACCCTGACATTAAATTACACTTCAACACTGACACAAATGTGTTTTAACCGACATGAATGGTCAGAGATGGCTCACAATCTGCCATCACTGACATTTTTCAGACGATGTATCATGCCTATTAGATCATTCCTACACCATGCTAAAAACCATACCTAATGTACTGTAACCTACTGAATATAATTGCAACTTGGATATGATTCTGGGAAATATTGTCCATTTCATGATTTCAAAACATAATAATAACTAAGCAGGAAAGCTATTGAAGGTCATACAAGCAATTATCATATTCTGAAAGCACAAAAACAATATCAGACACTTTCTGACCAGATTCATGCAGATAATGATGCAGATAATAATTTTAGAGCTTGTAAAAATGCAGGTCTCGTTACGAGAGCTTCAGAACTAACAGCTCTGATATGCACATCAGTATAATTAGCGGCATTAGATTAATCTGAGTGATGGAAAGTGTGAACTGGTGCAGGTAAAGGGATATGAGACTAATCTAGCATGATGTGAGTGTTCACTACTTGATCAGAATGACTGATGGAGGCATAGTTGTGCATTACTGGTTTACTTGGTACATTTCCAGCCGGGCCAGGCTCTCTAATATATCAACAAAACTCATCATTTGGCACCACAAACACTTTTTTATCTAAAGTAGCTTACTGTACAGTCATTTTAAGGACAGTCACACAGAATCCAGCCTGTAACCTTTCTATTATCACACCACTGTATGGTTAGTATTTAAACAGTCATATGAAACAACACACAAAACCGCTCTAGAGCAATCAACTGTTACATGCAGATATCAAGATCCATAAAACATGCAAGCCATTTATAGAGTCATGATACATACACATACATAAACATTCTTACCTTTCAAAGTGGGAAAATCATAGTTAGTTCACAGTTATTCAGAGTGGGTATATTGGTTCATATTATATATAATATTACTGTAACACATCACCTTAATAGTTTATATGAAAACATTGTCATTGAGAGAATTCAAGACCTATTTTTGAGTAAAAGCAGGTTTTTTGTTGTTGTTGTTGCTAAAACTAGAAATGTGTATCTTTACTAATGGCATAATAGTGCAAAGAAAGTGTAACAATATATCATGGCTAAAATATGTAAAGCATTAAACAAAGAAATGTCTGTATTCCAAGAACTTCAGGTAACAACTGAATTGAATGCACTTTTTTAGCATATTTTTTTTGTTTTGTTTTAAGAGTCGTGTATTAAGCCATATATTAATAAGCTTAAAATAAATTGCAGTAGTTTGACATACAATACAGCCTATTAACATCATATTAATCAACAAACAGAAACAAACCCATATTGCATCATATCATAAGAATATGCTGAAGTTAGATGACATTATAAAAAATGAACATTAGTGTTTTTACATTCTCTGTATGCAAATGTATTACAATTTACTTTTATTTGATTTTATTTTTAGGAAAAAAGGTTGATATGTGATGACTCTATAATGTGACTTTGAAAGCTGTACAAACTGTAGTTATTGCAACATGAAAATATGGCAAACTTGTCTTTAAATACAATAATTAAACATATATTTCTGCATTAACAATACTATCTCATATTAATGCATGCACTACTTTAAACTCAGATACTGCATTCCTTACTAAAGACAGTAAGAACAAAGTAGTTTAGACGATACCATCATCTTTCTATAAAAGTGTAATAGGGTAGGAAATAAATTTACATGACAGCTAAATAACAGGCCATCAAAAACAAGCCATGATTATTAAGTCACCACCATTTATAATTGTGGTAATCGTGATTGGAGAGATGGCATCGACTGACCCTTAGACTAGATGCAAACTCTCCTTCGGAGGAAAAGGTACAAGACTTAAGACATTCGTTTTAACAAGAGAAACATAAGCAGCAAAATGAAACTTGAGTGTTAACTTACTGGAGTTACAGTTTATCCTGATACAGTCTAGATGGGGGAAAATAAGTGACAGATGAAATTGCATCCTTCAAGGTTACAGCTGCAGACATCCAAAAACAATAATTCCACCCTTCCGGGGACGTCCACATGCGAAGAGGCGGCCATTTTTTATTATTAATGAAAGCATTATAATTTAATGAAAAGACTGTGCACAAAAATCACTGGATTAGCTGCAATTGACAAAGAATTAGAGATAATGTCTATGAATAAATTACTTTGCTAAATAGATTTTAAACATCAGAAAACAGATAATTGCCTTATAAGCAATATTTAGTTTGTAAAATTATAAAATGGCCACTTGGAGCTCACCAACCACAAAGACTATTCATCCCAGAGCTTTGTTTTATTTTATTTTATTACAATTATGCTTTTCATTCTCAGACCTATCTGAGGTCCTGCCCCATAGAAAGTACACCAACTCATTAGCTAAATAATCTTAAATACATTTAGCAAGAAGTAGGTGTTAGGGCATTTTTCTTGAATATTGTTCTGCAGCATTATGATTTCAAGCCATCTCATTTTGACGGCATCATGCTCTGGGTTGGGCTCTGTGTGGCTGGATTTACCATGTGTCGTCAACCGCAACAGAAAAGTGGGAGCAAACAGCCTCGATCCAATAAGCACCAGCACCATGCAGTGGCCTCTGTACCTCCAGCTAGATCTTCCTGAGATCTGACCATTCAGATGAGCCCTTAATATACTACAATCTCTAACATATTAATAATTGTGGTGGTCTTGGTTGTAAAAGTATAGTTGTAGAGGCCTGCATTGTACTAAAAGTAAAATAACCTAGGGCAGTCTTGAGCGTAAATCTGATGATATACATATGTATTCGGTTGTGTTTCCATGGCTGACAGTCTGTCAAATCATTCCAGATGAATTCTCTGTGTATGCAGTCATAAGACATTCTTGTCTCTTTCAGTATGTTTACAGTGTGTGAGCTATGTTTGTCTCTACTATGTCTGAGCTGTCACAGATAATCAGACCTACTGTCAGACCTCAGGCTGTTTCCTGCGGTGAGGTGTGAGTTATGTCACTTCCTTTAATGATGACACAGTGACTTAATGACCAGTTAGGGTCTCTCATCTCTCATCTAACGGTGTCAGGTTGAGGGTTGAGAGGTGCTACCATCTGCAGGTGAAGCTGAGAGCTCTGTTCTCGGGCTGTTTGCCGACCGGGCCGCAGGCTAAGGGCCTTTGAAGGGGTGAATACCATCTTTTGACAAAGCATGGAGAATGTGTGTCAGAGAACGAGGGAGGGAGGGATAGGTGATGGGGGTTAAAAGGAAGTGATGTAACAAAGGAAATACCAACCAAAGCACAAACGTGATACGAATGGAACCAATTGAGACAGAACGTGAGGTTTGTCAGAAAAGAGTTACTGGAGATATTGTCAAGTAGAAAAGATGACAGGAATTCGTGTTAAGCTGACGATCAGAAAGTCACACCACTTGAAAAGGTTTTACAATCATAAAGAATTACCTATCATTTCAAAAGCTGACATAAAAAAAAAAAAATAAATTGCTATGCTGTTGTGTAGTGCTGTGACTGTCTCAAAGGAGTTATTCTCTTCACTATGACAATGGTCATGGTTAATATATTACAAAAATGCACCAAACATTGTGTTTGTTAGGTTTGGGCAGTATGGTGGTACTATTTATGCGTCAGAAATTTTGCAATAACTTTACACCCAATAGACACATCCACAATGAAATAAGTGGGCAAGACTGCTGTGTGTTATTTACAGTTGTAATTTGCACAGCGGAAATATAGAGCAGGACGTGTCCCAAAATGTGCAAAACAACATAAAATTGTACAGATTAGTTGTTGATGGCTAAATCAATAAAGAATTATAATGGTGGCTTACACCAGTTGAAAGAATATGTTATATTGAAAGAATATGTTATATATTATTCTAATTTTATTAGATTTCATTAAAATATTACATGTTTTTACCTGAAATCTTTTGCAGCTAATGCTGAACTCCTTTGTTTGTTATGAATAAACTTGATTTGTATCCAAAAAGTTCAGAATAAAAGTATAAAGTACCATTTTGGAATTTTCTGTATATATAACTATGTTGTATTTATGATATTACTTGAACAGTGATATAATATCATACCACCCATCCCTAACATCAATTAGTAGCTAAAATTTGAATTTACTGTCAATTACTTTATTAAGAAAACAATCAATTCAAACTGAACTCAATCAAATGTCTGGTGAACCATGCAAATAAATAAAAACAACAAAACAACATCTTAATATACCTTACTAATGAATGAAATGAATATGGAGGCTGGGGAGAGTGGGGCTGGAATGATGGACAGATAGGAAGAGGGAGAAAAAGAAGAAGCACTGCATCCCAAAAGAGGGGGTTTTATACAATACCTAAGTTGACCGTGAGTTTGACGCGACTGCCGTCCAGCTCTAGCCGAAGAGTATCGGCGGAGTCACGTGAGGTGGTGGCCATGAGCAGACCGTATGCCCGCTGAGACTTGAAGCGAAGGGACACGTCCTCCGCTTCAGTGTGCATAACGCTAGGCATCACCACTTTCATATACATGCTCCCATCATAGCTCAAGATGGATGCCTCTGTAGACAAAACAACATAAGATCTGTTTCAGACAAGTTAGAAGTAAACACAAACTTTGCTTCTGGGAGAAAAAATGTCCTGAAGTTTCTTGGAGTTGACAATGTATTACAATATTAAAATAATGCAAGGTCAAGGTGATGGCCTCCAAATATTCAAGTCATCTTCGTGAGGAAATGCATGACTAAAACAGCACACTGAGTAAACACAATCTGCACAAGCCTCCTACAAGTCTCTATTAACTGACTCAACAGGTAAACGAACAGATCTCTCCTGCCATGGGAAATGTTCAAGACAAGCTGCCACACAGATGGCCGATCAGGCACACCGCTAGGATGCCCTTTCTCCACATCCTCAGCCTCTGACTGCCATTCACGCTCCATATGAAAGCATTAGAAAAGCCAGCCACGCATAAAATCTCTGCTTTGACTCCACAGTATGTAGATGTCCGGGTGAAAGCAAGGCAGGAATCACAGCTAGGCTTGCGTGTCTGGGCTGGGATTTATTATAAGAAATTAAAGAGGCCACATCAATCAAGACCTTCTGGATAAGCATATGTGAAAAAACCTGTCAAGCTTTAATTAAAATATCCTAGTTAAAATATTATTTTGATAAAAGTTGCTTCAGATAAAATAATGTATACTACCATTTAGAATTTTTTTTTCTTTTTTTTTTTTGATTAAGTATATGCTTCCTTGGTGAGTATAAAAGGCAACTTCAGTGAAGGCAGTGAGGAAAGAGACAGATAACTCCAAGTGAAAGCAAATAAAAAAAATATTTCGTATTAATGCTATTGAGCAGCGGGCTGATGCGGGTAGACAGAAACCGTGGAGGGAATGAGGCATCAGAGATCCTCACAGGGTGGCAGTGATTCTCAATAAGGGGCCGATGTTACCCAACAGCATCATGCAGCCATCTTGAGAGACTCACTTAAGAAATTTGATACACTGCTGTTTCCTCTCGAAGCATCTCATAAATCCTTCTCAAGACACATGAGAGCACTCATGTTTTACATGTTAATACTCACTCACTGTATTAACCTGTAAAACGTGTCCATCTTTTTCTTTTAGACTTGTAAGCTGGGATAATTAATGCAGATCATGTGGCTGTATAAAAATGCAGTGCACATCTGACATTTCGGTATATTAATTAAGCCCTGCTTTTGTTTTCCTATGTAAATAATGAACAAAGAACTACTTCAATCACATGCCTGAATGCAACACAGTTCATGAAAGTCAAATGAGCTGCAAAAAGCATTACTCATGGGAAAGACTAATTCAATAAATAAAGGGCTTTAACTGACATTCCATCTGACTAACTGACGACTGAATGGATGGGTGGAATGTTTAATCAGAATTTTTTTTCCCCTCCATGTTACATCTGAACTTTCGTAAATGTATTATCTTTCACAAACAGATTTTTCATGCATTTATGCATTTGAGCACTCATGCACGTCAGATTTTAAGAAGTGTCCTGCAGTGTGACATGCTATACTCAACATTTTTGTAATTATTTATGGATGCTGTTTTTACTTCATATTTTTTGAGAGTTAAAAAATTTGTTAGTGTGTGTGTGGGGGGGGGGGGTGGGGTGTAAAATACACACAGTTTATATATAAGAAAATATTAAATGTATTACACAACAATAATTTAGAAACATACATCTACTATAAGGTCCAAAAAGACACTTGCCAAGCATAATATAGTAATTAAAAAAAATATATATTAATTTCTATTTCTGTCAACTCTGGATTTTTTTTTTTTTTTTTTTTTTTTTTACTGGTACATATTTTCGATTAAAATAATGCTTGAGGCACCCGTAATACATTTGTGTCACAAGGTTTCGATTAACCCAGATGGCTAGCGCTCTGGAATACAAATGTATTGATTTAGCTTCTAATATTGAGTGAGTGCAGGCTGCTTAATTAAGGTGTATCTGTGATATGATCTATCATCATCATCTGTGCGGCACAGAGGGATCAGACTGACCTGTACTGAGCTGTGTCTCAATGACATAACGAGAGAAACATCAGGCATAAAAGGCAATCAATGTTCATTAAATTGTCAGTCTTCCTGCTGCTCATCAGCAGACAACAATCTCTAAACTGAAGATGTCAAGGACATTATTGCAGGCAGCAATTCAATCTTCAATCTCTCCTATGAGACACACGTGCACAGACCATTTGGTAAGCAGTTGCTCAAAACAGAGCAGCTGTTGCCATTGTCTTTAGCTGTCTGGTTAGACTCTTAACCTTTATCAGCTCCTGTGGTGCCACATGCTGGGAATTAAGATGGAAAGAGAGATTTTTATTACGTCTGCCATTGCAGTGAAGCGTCCAACTGCCCAGTTTAGATTTAAGGTAATTCCTGATGACATTTGGAGAAATTTAGCATTACATCATTTCCTCACCGATGGATCTCTGCAATGAATGGGTGCCGTCAGAATGAGAGTTCAAACAGCTGATAAAATACCACAATAATCAACAAGTAATGTATAATTGTAATTGTAAGCTACATGTTTATAAGAAACAAATGCATCATCAAGATGCTTTTTCTGGAAACTTCAAACCATTGCTGCTGACTAAAATACAAGTCCTCTATCCAAGTTGTCTCATCTGACAAGAGAAATATGCAAAGATCAAGCACTGTTTACTAGCGTAAACAGTCCAAAATGATTCTAAACAAATACGTCAAGAATGCAGTTATTTAAAATTAAATATGTGGTTTATTTATGAAGATAGCACCCATTAAAAAAAATTGCTTTGAGTTTGGAGAACCAGACAATCACTGGGCACTTATGTGTCCAACTGAAAGCAGCCTTACCTTGACTAGTCCTTCTGATGTCTCTGTAGTGGTGAAACATAATCATATTGTCTGAACCAAATATTAATGTTTTATATCTTTAAAATGAAAATGAAAAGAGGGTTGTGTTTTATAAGAGGAAGTGGTGTATGAAATAACTTTTCATTTTATTGTAAATAATATACATACAGTGAGGATGACCAGAGTATCCAAGGCGAGCCGAGTGACGTTATCAAGTACGCTGCTGTTAAATTAGCAGAATTCACACTCCCGAGTTACTACCAAGGACTCAAGTCTGAACTATGTGTACTTGGTATTGAGAAACATATAGTTGTCCTGATTGCAGGAAGGACACCATGTCCTAGTATTCTCTGCTTCTGTGGACAAATAATGATGTGAAAACTAAACTAAAACCTTTTACTTAAGCCAAATCATTCAGGAAATTGTTCAGCACATGTTTGTAGTTAAACAGACTTGCAGGTGGTCACAGCCCCACAAACAGTCACATCTGCATGTTAAAGAATGGTCACAGGTGTGTGCTCTCTTTTTTAGAGAAGAAAATCCCCGGATGATGCAAATGGCAGTCTCTAACAAGAGCAAAAGAGACATGTGATTTTGGCTCACTGCCACAATCACACAGTATACATAAAACAGTCACTTTCAATGAGCATTATTTTGTCATAAAGGAGAAAATAAAGGGTTTTCCTAAGCACAACTGCTCGACTATCATAAACAGTCAAAAATCTAAAAGAGCATCTGGCCTAAATGTGACTATAATGACTTACAGGCCGTTGATTTGAAGCAGTGTTATTTTACATAAGGTGATTTGCCTTAAATGTCATGTAGAGGGCTTTGGAACAAGTATCAAGTGATAACAACTGAGTAACACACTGAATCTATTAATTCACTTAAATAGAAAAATATTGTATTGATTATACTTTTACATTTAAATCTGATTTGTCTTAGAAATGAAGCACATTATTATGCATAGCATCAAACAAAAAATACCCAGCATCTGTCCTTTAAAATGTCCTCTATCTCCTTTGGTAGGCAATCAGAGACTTTAATATTTCCTTCCCGTGCCACTAGATGGCAGCAGATGGCTTTTGATGACGATGCATGTAAAACAATATATTGAAGTTTTTTTTTTTTTAATGGTTGTCCAACACAATGAAAACCCATGTTAAAAACAGGTAATAAAAAGCACTACTGCATGGACACTGCACACAAGGCACAAATGTAAAGAACCCGTGCCGCCTGCGAATAGACAATGTACAAGTTTCTTATGCATGCTCCAAAAATCACTTAAAAGTGTTAATCAGTTCCCACCTTCTGGTGTGTTCTAAGAGATGACTGGTGTGGGCACTGGACTGGTTTATAGTGAAACCCTGAAGGAGGCTTCTGACACCTGCACTTGCCATAAACAGCGGATTGTAGCTATGCACCAACAAATCAAATCATTTAGAGGCACGCTTAAAAAGAGAAGAGGGCGACCAAATACAGTAGGCACATCCTCCTCCATGTGCTCCTCCCAACGCCAACACAAAAGGATTTACTTTGTTCTGTTTCAGCTGCGATTGTGGAAGCAGCTTGCAGACCGCTCTTGTCTGCACTCATTTAGCTTCAGAGCTGGATTAGAAACAGTTCAATAACTCTCCTGCCACTGAAAACAAACTGTTTTCAACCGCAGAGCTGCACCACTTACAGCAAACCCACAAGCCCTCCATGAATCCTTCTCTTCTTAGGTTTCTTATTTTATTGTAGATAGATAGTAGAGAATAGGGAGAGGGCCAAATACCAATCACAAATCTCTTTAATAATTATTATTTCTCCCAGATAGCAATGACATGGAGAGCTATGGTTTTGGTTAGTTGTGTTTATCATAGAATGAGCATCATGGGCATCATAGCTGTAGATTATGGCCACATATGCTAACTGCTAGAGTTCCCATATTTCTTGTCTTTCTCATGCTGACTCTCTCTCGCTCTGTGGTTCCCTACTGTGCTCTCCTTCCTTGTCCTTTCATGGCTCATTTAAATTTTTCTAAGGGAAGAAAGCAAAAATGTTAGTGACTGGCATAGATTACAGAAACGATGTAATAGCCTGGTTTCACCTGATGAAGGTCCTCAGCTCACAGTAATTTATGAAGGTTTTTGAGGCTGCCAACACCTGCGATCTGAAAATTTCAGCAGGCCTGTGACTGACTACTAAGAGCAAGTTAGGTGGATTATCGAGGGATGTCACCTCTTGCTCCTCTAACCAGCTGTGACAGAGGGGCAGACAGAGACCTCGGCTCCGGTGTGCCTCCATGCACGGAGAGGAGGGAGAGAAAAAAAGCCACACTGATGTAAAATGAGGTACTATGGAATGTGAATGCTCAATGATGACTAATTTACTTGGTGTCAGCTTGGATTTGCAGTGTGACAAAACACTATTTAAATGCTCAGTACTATTCAGGGACCCGAGAGTCAGCCCCCCCTCCCCCCCCCCAAAAAACACAAAATTACTAGTTTATATATATAAACTCATAACTGTGAGATACAAAATCAGAACTGCAAGTAAAGAATAATTCTAAGGTTATATCTCGCAGTTCTGACCTTTTTTCTCTAACTTGTGAGGTTGTCTGAGAAAAAAATGAAGAAAAAAAAGTAAATATATATATATATATATATATATATATATATATATATATATATATATATATATATGTATATATATATATATATATATATATATATTAGGGGTGTAACGGTTCACAAAATTCACGGTTCGGTTCGGTTCGATACACTGATGTCACGGTTCGGTTCGGTACGGTTCGGTACGTTTTAGATACAGCAAAAAGAAAAAATTGGCAGATAAATTTCCTTGATTTTTATTTAAATGTTTTATTTATTAAAACTAACAAAGTATGTGTTTTTTTTGTTTGTTTTTTTTTTACATTGAACAATGATGGAGCTATTCTTTACCCATCTTCTATGGTGTTTTCTTAGCAGCATGCTGTATAAAACAAAAACAGCTCCTTATAAATTTTTTTTACAAATTAAATGTAATATTGTTGTAGTAGTTATGAACAAATACAAAGATGTAACTCTTTTTATATTGAACTCTATAACTCTTTATATTTAGTGTGTTTTTACTCAGTTGGTTCTCTATTTGGGCTTATGTTTTTTGGAACAAAGCAGGAATTACGGTCTGGCTGAAATGGGCTCGTGAAGGAATATTGTAATGGGGCTCAATTACATTAAGCATGTTCTTAAAACCTGCGTTTTCCACTACAGAGTAAGGTCTCATATCCGCGGCTATAACGTAAATGCACCATTCGCTGCGGTGATGTCCGTATACGGAGCCCAGGACGTCACCTGTAGGAGAAAAAAAATCAATCCGTGGCGACGGTTTTGCAATCCGTCCCCTCAGTTTATAAACCGTACTCACGAATTCATAAACTGTTCACTCGATTTAACAAATCGTGCCCACGAATTTCCAATCCGTGCACTCAGATTTTGTAAACCGTACCCTCGGTTTTTGAATCCGTACTCACGAATTCATAATCCGTGCGCACGCTTTCGCAATCCGTTCCCTCGGATTTGTAAACCGTACTCACGGATTCATGCAGCAAACTCCTACGTGTTAACATACAGTTTTATTGAATATTATTATGTGGAATAGGTTTACAGCAAAGTGCCTTAAGTGATTCTCTATCAAGTGTAGTACGAGGTGGAATACAAAGATTTAATAAGAAAGATGCGCATTAAAATCTTGTTCAATTGCTGATAATCTATAATAGCACTTGATTATTATTGTGCAATAAACCTGGCATTGTGACTGACTCTGGAGTAATTTTTTCCTCTTTTGTAAGTTATTTTGGATAAAAGATTCTTATGCATAACCTGTTTAATAATATATAATAATGATACAAATAAAAATAAAGTTATTTTTTATAATTTTAATTTGTAGGCTAAATAAATGAGTACAAGACAGTAAAAATGTTTGTCATAAAATAATTTGTGAATTGCTTTATTTTTAAATAACCTTTGCCAGTTTTGGAAATGCTTGTGTACAATTCTTTCTTAACATGAAGACTTATTTTTGTGATTTTATTATACTAAGCTCCACCCACCTTACCCCACCTGCCGGAGTTAGATGCATGTTTCACTGTTAAGTGTAAAATGCGTGTCAGTTTTCAAATCCGAGGGAACGGATTGCGAAAGCGTGCGCACGGATTATGAATTCGTGGGTACGGATTCAAAAACCGAGGGTACGGTTTACACAATCTGAGCGCACGCACTGGGAATTCGTGGGCACGGTTTGTTAATCCGTGGGTACGATTTGTTAAACCGAGTGAACAGTTTATTAATTCATGAGGATGGTTTATAAACTGAGGGGACGGATTGCAAAACCGTCGCCACGGATTGATTTTTTTTCTCTCCTACAGGTGACGTGCGGGGCTCCGTGGTACCGAGCCTTCAGCGCGTACTGAGTGAGCGAGCGCCTGACTGAGTAGCCTAACATTAACATATAAGTGTGTTTTTTTTTTCTTCGGGGGTGTCAGGGGCGTTGCCTGTTACGTCGTTTGGGTTATTGGGCTACCTTGTTGAACGCATAACATTATATTTCACACACCTTTTTTATTTTCCAAATTTAATTAATTAGTCCAACGAACCGTTCGGTACATAATGCGTACCGCGTACCGAACCGAAAGCCTCGTACCGAACGGTTCAATACGAATACGCGTATCGTTACACCCCTAATATATATATATATATATATATATATATATGTATATATATATATATATATGTATATATATATATATATGTATATATATATATATATATATATATATATATGTATATATATATATATATATATATATATATATATATATATATATATATATATATATATATGTATATATATATATATATATATATATGTATATATATATATATATATATATATATATATATATATATATATATGTATATATATATATATATATATATATATATATATATATATATATATATATTCTCTCTCTCTTTCAGCTGTTTGCTTCCTGAAGTCAATTAAAAATGCAGATATTCTGTTCCACAGTATGTTCATTTCAATAATTCAAGTGTGCATGACAGATAAGTGCTCAAAGACAAACGAAAAGCAAAAAAAAAGACTTTGAAAAGAAAAATGCTTGCACTTCCTATGAATATTGAAAGTAATGTGCATGCCACAACAAAAAAAAAATACACTTTCAAATTTTTCTTTAAATCACAGACTCAAAAACAAAAGCATTATCTTACTAAGAGCACTGCCATTAGCTCAGACTCTGAGCTACAGAAATTCATGTTACTTCACCAAACAAGTATTACACAAGAGGGCAGACTGAGATAAAGTGAAAAAAAAATACTACTCATAATAATTCAACGTTTCTACTCTGACACTCTTCATTAAAAAGTGTTTATGTATATATGAAGCCATTCTCTGTTTGTATAGCCTGTACAGTACAGGTACCTTCAGTGCTAACGCATTAGCAAACAAATGATAATTTTCAGCATAAAATGATAAAAGGTACAATATATCATAGCCTAACTATCTGATGGACTTTATTAAAGTCAAAATGGCCAGAGTAGGCTCATGACAGACTTTATTCAAATTAATTAATTCCAGTTCATTTTGATTAGTCGCGAACTCTCAGAAATGAGTTTTAATCCTGATCAGTTCCAGAGGAAATCTGCTGAATAATTCATCAAAATGCTTTTAAAACCTGAAATGGCTTCTGGAACCTTGATTTAAATCCTCATGTTAAATATCCAGGTCTGATTATAAAATGTTGCCCAATGCAAAAAAAAAAAAAAAAAAACACTTTAGAACCCAATGAGCTTTATCACTCTTTGCTCAAGGAGATTCATATGGCTCCATCAGTCATCTTGGGTCAGCTGTTGCAATGCATTATGGGATTAGCTTTTTCTGCCCTAGACTAAGAAATAATTTATTTTAGAAGAATCATAATTAAGAACAGCCTTTTACTGACGTAAGCAGACTTAAACGGTAACAATAAAAAGCTATGAATGTGGCCCATTTATAGTATAAAACAGGAATATATTCTAGCAAAGACAGAATGCAAGAACAGAGTGAGAAAGGGGGAAAAAAAGAGTACAAGAGAATGTGGAAACTCTCGAAATATCCAATATCCACAACTGTCAAGCAAAGCAATGCTATCTCCCATTTCCTCAGGCAAGCGGCAGAGACCACCTCTTCCCACTCATGATGGAATGGCAAAACACTTTCTGTTGATGGGGTCTGATATGTCAACACACTGATGCATCTCGTAAATGAACAAATCATTTTTACCCGGTTCTAAATAAAGAGCTACACAATGGCAGACACAAAGTTCCCTTTCACTTCTGTCTGGATGAGCTTGTGTACCGTGGCCAAATGAATGCTGTTGTTAGTGCTGCACTGATTGGCTATTCAGAATGATTAGAGACTTTTCAAAGAGAGGTGAATGATAGGGAGGGAAAATCTGCAGAATGTGAGCTGATTTCCTGAAGCTGTGAAATCAGGAAGACTGCTGGGGATGGAGAGGAAGGGATGAGGGAAGATAACAAGGCCACGTTTTGATCGACTGCTGTGAAATTTTATACTGACATGTTTACCCCCAAGACCTGACTTGAGTGTTGATCCATACCCGTAGTCTGATATGTCTGAACTTGTGGGTATGTATGTATATGTGAGTGTGGACTAGGGCTATCGTGATAACCACGTGTAATACCACAATAATGACAAGCCAACTGCAGAGTATAACAAGCAACCGTGAGTCTATGTGTTTTACACTTAATGCATGTGGTAAGAATGTTAAATACTGTTTTTTTTTTTATGCCAACTGGTTCTTTTTATTTACATTAACCCTCAGTGTGCACTTGTGATTTGTATAGAGGATTGTAAATTTGCACTGAACAGGAAACGGGAGAGAGAGAGATTAGCTAAGCGTGTGCGAATACCTGCGTCTGTCCCTTTTCAGGTCAAGTCATATATTAATGGAAAAAAAAAAATCAGTATGACATCAGTTGTTCAAAGCACAGAAAGCTGATACTGGTGAAATATCAGCACTAAGCCTCTTGTTCAGTTAGATTTGAGAATCAGAACTTACTGTTATACATATAATAATAGCTTATTTATATTGTAAGCAAGCAAGTAATAATGTAATACATAAAAACAGTAAATGCAATATATATATATATATATATATATATATATATATATATATGTAAAGAAAATAATCTTTAATTTCGTAACACTGTTTATATAATTTTTATATATATATATATATATATTTAAATAAATTGCCACAAGAGATAACTCTAAATAAAAAATAAATATAATCAACAAACCACTATTTTTAACTTGATATATCATATAAAAATGCAAAACTCGAAGAGCACTAGACCCTAAAAATACACTTGCATATTATGGAATGGACAAAAATGTCTACGTTTTTACAATTTAAAAAAATAAAAAAATAAAAGAGACTAAGATAATTCAAATCTATCTCAATGCCACATTGGAAAACAGACCAACATAATTCACATCTTCCTCAATGCCACATTAGACATTTTTCTAAATGAATAAAATATGTACGTGTCTGTATTTTTGTTTGTGGATACACACATTTGTAGCTGCAAGAATAAATCACACTGATCTATTTTTTTTAAATTCTGTGCGTTTTGTCTAGTGAATTTTGCCATGAAATGCTATACTCCAATCATTGTACATTTTACAAAGGTTCCTCCCCCTCATCATCTCTCCAAAGAGAATGAAACAGAGAGACAGAGAGAGAAATGAAGGCAATCAAAAGAAAAGACAACCTGAGGAAAGAGTAAAATCACTGACATAATTACCCAGATTAGGCTGGAAAGAGTAATTGCAAGATAAACCCTCATGGATGTCATCTGTATGTGCTCTTTGTGGCTTAATCAGAAACTATAGTATCAAATCAATATATGCTAAAAGCCTTCGGCAGTAAAGCAGTTTGTGCTAAAACAGGAAAGTAAAACAGAAGTGCAGAGCACTACTGAGTGAACCAACCTGCAGTTTGTGTTGTAAAGTTTTGCAGAAATCGCCCAGGCCTCCGTGCCACATGGGCTTTTCACTAGGGTCAAGCCTCAGGGAAATATAGTATTGACAAAGATAGAAAAAAAAATAGATAGAAAAAGAATGTGAGTAAACACATTTGTGATTATATCTGAGTGTTGTTAAGGGACCATAGCACTAGCATTCAGTGCACCCTCAGGTGATTTAAGGGCCGTGGCTCTGGGGTCCACTTTGGCTCTCTGGGGCCCCCAGGCCGGCATAGGTGACCTTCATACTGCCTGAATCAATAGCAATTAACTCGAACACTATAGCCAGTGGTGCTTAGTAGAAAACCAAAGTTCCCAGTACAACTTAGCCTGTTTGCAAACACAAAAACACAATAAAACAGTGTTTAGACACTTATGTTAATAACCCACATCGCAAACCATGCATATGAACAAAATATGCGAACCAATTATCAACATATCAGCTCATCCCACAATCGTCTAATCTCGTTATTTAATTTTACATCACTGAGGCATGACCTGTCGAGGTACTTTTGTAATGATCAGGGCCGTTGGCACGGAAATTAGGTTTTGCATTTATTAACCAAACAAACTCATTTTCTACATTAATGGCTGAAGGAATTAAAGCGCAAAACTAAATCTCAGCACTAAATTGGCAAGGCACATCAGACGGTGCATTAAAGTGAGTTCAATTACCGCATGAAAATAGGTTTTACCATTTTTACACAGTATTTACTTTATTCTACTGTAAGCTAAAACAGTATTGCATCTTGTTGGGAAGCTAAAGGAATTTTTTTAAACCATCATTCAGATATAACAGATTTAAACGAAATATTAAAATCTCAATCTCAACACAAAACAGATTGTTATGTTACTGGCTTGGTATTATGCTTTCCTTCTGTGCAAAGATGGCACTCGAAATTAGTTTGTTTTCATTCAATTTTTATTAAGTAAAATAATAGACTATAAATAATAATTAGTAAATGGCACTGTGCTCTATATTGTGAATATACTGTCAATGTTATAGTCAATTAATTACATACAGTAAATATAATACTGTAATATGTAAAACTGCCCAGAGTTCAATTAGAATTCTGGCTCTATAAAGAATAAAGCACTCCTCAAAAGTGTTTTATGAACTCATATGCAATGGTGTTGTGTGTAATTTTAAGAATAAGATATGAAATGACTTGAGAGATCCCAGCTGCATAATGAATTTAATAACTATTAAAATTGTTATTTTAGACACTACAGCTTGCGCTTGTTTTATATTCTGGCAAGCTGTTCTGTGAGGGACGTTTTCTTTGTTTAGAAGATAATTCATGCCAATCAAACTCACAAAAGTGAGAGAGGAAAAAACGCATTCATGCACATTTTTATACATATATGTAGGCTTTTGTATAATATAAAATGATGTGATATAACATGGTTAGATGTTTACTGCTTAGATAGAATTGTATCATACTGATCAGCTTGTAGAAATGCTAAACATTTAATGAAGGGGTCATATCATAAGAAATCATTTTAAATTAAAAAAAAAATATATAGTCATGAATTATTATTATTTTTTTTTAACTTTTAAACAGAACAGTAATTTAAAAGTATTTTAATATAAAAATATATGTACATTTTCTTATTATATGACCTGTGTATTAAATGTTTTGAATTTCAGCAGACAATGAATCTTCTGGGCCTAAAATTGCGATGCACACAGTCACAATTCATCAATCTGGAAAGAAAAAATGAGGTGTTTTTGTCAGGGTTGAAATGCTGAGTGTGCATTAGAGAAAATCTGAAGTGTATGTGTACTGACAGGAGGACAGTGTGGTGTGTGACAGCAGCCAGTTGTCTGGCCCGAGCAGCAGCTACAGGCTTCTGTGGAGCAGATAATAGATCTGGACAAATATCAGGTAGTCGGGTGTGCACTCTTGAAAGGGTGTTGGTTTGGAATCATAACACACACACACACACACACACACACACACACACACACACACACACACACACACAAAGAACTTGACTGTGTAGTTTAGCAGAACTATTGGACACCTGACTCTCATCATAAAATCTCAGCCGGTGTACACAACGACACAAAGTCTGTTTACTGGCTGTGTGATGCATACTGTACACTAGAACGTCAAGAGTCAAGGTACACAGACTTTACTAGAAATGTCTTCTGTGTTTTCTAGCTAGGCCGCTTAGCAAGCATCACTAAAAATTATAATGTGCTATTAAGTGAAAGGGTTGTCTAATGTTTGCGTATTAGTTCAGACATGAGCCATGTAAATGTGATGTCCAGGTCCACACAGATGTGCATGAGTACTGTATGTGGGTGACTGACATTTTGAAAGCTGAATATTTTGCCTTGTGGCATAAGTGCAGTCGAATGACAATGTTTAGACGCATCTCTAGTCAGAATCAGAATGCTTCTCATACTCGCTCTTCTCACAAACTTACTATAACACGAGGTGACACTCAGTCTAATGCCCAGGCAGATGATGATGACTGACATTCACAGCAAATGAACGTGCAGAAGGTCAATTTACAATCTGTATCTCTGCCAATGGAGTGTTAAACAGCTGTTTATGACTTTTACATTTTTCTAAAAACACTGCACACGTACAGAAAACTATATCATGTTTCCATGATGTCGTCTGACAATACAAAAAACAACAATCCATGTCAATGTTTGCTACGTCTGACCCTTTGTATCCTCTTGAGACTCATTTTTGTTCTTGATAGGGAGGCTAAAGTCTAAACTTTGTTTTATGTTATTATTATTGTTATTTTAATCGTCCGATATTTTTACCCCAAAGTCCCAAATGACAAAAATCACAAGCAGTTTATCATAAAGCTGCCAAAAATATTAGCTCTGTTATACAGGTAGTAGAGAGTATACATAAGATAGTTTTTAAAAATAAATCAATAAATAAGAAGGGATAAAGAAGTAATAGTCAGATTTTATTGGCGATTTGAGATATGTTATTGAAACATTATCCTGACAAACAGTTACTGTAAACAGCAGCCTACACTTTAAAAAATACAGGTTCTCTAATGCTTTTGCTGGTTTCACGAAGAACCTTTAACACCCATGGAAACTTTCCATTGCACAAAGGTTCTTTATAGTGGGAAAAGATTCTTCAGGTTAATAAAATATTCTTCACACTAAGAAAAAAAAATGGTTATTTAAATAAAAAAAGTATTCTCAGAAATGTTCTCTGGGAAACCCAAAATAATTATTTAAGGCACCACTGCAAAAATCTAATATTACACAAATAAATGAAGCCCAACAGAGTAACCAGTTCTCATGCCAACATGATGCTTTGTTCAGTGTTCACAGACAAGCTGGAAGTCCCTCTATTACCTGGTAACCTGGAACCCCTGTGTTCCGGCCCATATGGAGCCCTTCAACCATGCAGCCACAAGCAAAAGAAGAACAACCACTCAAAAACACAGCCATCTCCTGTCATCTACCAAAACCATTCCACTTCGTTTTTTACAAAATTTTTCATCTGACATGACATCTGAAGATCTGTACTGTATTAGCAGCTGGTATGGCATCATCAGAGGTTTGGTTCAGACAAAGCACACCCCAAATCCCAGAAAACATCAGCTTCCATACAGCAACATGCTGAGATATTAATGAGCTTATAGTTTAACTGATTATGTGAGAGCTAATCTGCTGTCTAACAAACAGCAGCAGATGGGATTTTACAGGTGAGAAGCTAAACAAACTGGCGTGACGGTTATTCTAAACAGTCCTTTTTATTATTTAAATGTGGCAATTGAAATTAAACCTGCCTCTCGGGTTTATTCTAAAACAAAGCAAAAAAAAATAATATTCTAGGAAACCAGGGCTGCTAGGTTTTTTATGAACTAATAAAGGAAAGGGAAATGTAAAGGCAGCTAACTCACCCCTCTCACACGTGCGGGACCAGTAACCGGTGCCTGTGCAGTCGCAGATAAAGCGATTCCATCCTTCTTTGCACACGCCTTTGTTCTTGCACGGATAGCTGTCGCACTGTTTGCCTGGCATCTTGTTGCAGGAAGGTTTGATGCCTGCACCGTTCTGGGCCTCAGCGATTTGCCTGATGTCCTTACTGCGACCGTCAATGAACAAGTCCCGAATGCATCCCACATAGCCGTAGTTTAGCATAGCTGTCCATAATTCGGTGGGAAGGATCAGGCCGCCCCTGTTATCGGGGAGGCCGCCCAGGTACATGTCCCCCTCCAGGTCCAGGATCTCATTTTCGCCGCTGGCGGTGAACGGAGTGCGACGGCTGTTAACAGATATGGTGCCTGAAAAAAAAAAGAGATTATATGAGCCATAAAATACATAAAACACATTCACAAAGTTATTGTTAGTGTTTCAGTAATGTTACAATTAGTTTTTTAGCAGTTTAGGTTTGTGCTTTTAACCCATAAAAAATGTCCCCAAAAGTAATTTTAATGACAAAGCTTAAAAAGATATTTGTTCACTAAAATAAAGCTGCAATAAAAAAATAAAATAAATTATAATAATAATAAAAAAGCTTATTTAACTGCTCTATTCTTTATTGCAGTAAAGCTAATATTGTTGCCAAATGTATGATATTTTTTTGGGAGGGGGTGGGGGTAAATTTGTCTGATAAAAAAGGGAAAATGTAAATAAATCAGGATTTTAAGAGCAATTGTTTTTAAATTTAAATTTAAATTAAAACTGGAAGTGTAAAACTAAAATAACAGAATATACATAATGCTAAAAAGTTGTTAAATAAATAAATAAATATATATATATATATATATATATATATATATATATATATATATAATTTCTTAAGTGAAGGTGATGTTAAAATAAAAATTTAATGAATAAAACAATTTAATTAAATGAATTAATGTTTAATGTGAAGAGACGATAAACTAAAAACTAAATTAGTGTTAATTAATGCACTGCGGGTTCAGTTTGTCAAGTGTCTATCCTGTCCACAAGAGAGAAAAATAGGGAAATATTTTTTTATTTATGACCTCATGGGGAGTGTGTGAATCTTGTACAGACGCACTGATGTAAACAAGGCATCCCATGTGAGGAACCAGGGATCAATGGGAATAATCTCTTCAGAACTGAAACTGTTCCAGTCACCCACATGGCTCTGTCTAAAACCTCGCAATATCGATATCCTACAAGACCTCCCAAGGGCCCTGTGCTATGAAGTGATATGGAGCAGTCGTCGATCGATTCAGAAACAGAGTGCCAGCGAGTCAAGGGCAATGAAAGAAAGAAAGAGCTGAAGGAGGACACAGAGAAAGATAGAGGGGATAAAACCTAATAGAAAGTTATGTCAAAGTAGATGTGAAATGAAATGGAAATGTCAGCCTGCTTTGGACTAAATGTCCTGCTTTGGACATTATCGGCGACTAACCACTGTGCTTTTTGTTTAAAGCTGTTATCTTTGGGCTGCAGAGCTTAACGCCTATGGAAACACAAGCAATTGCAGTATCCAACCGATTTAATAATGCAATAAAGTGGGAGTTCTTTTTAAAATAAGATACAATTTATGTGTAATGTCTTTATTTCTAAGAGCATATTTCCCACATGGGTATCAATTTTAAAGATTTTTTAGTCATTTGTTAGTCATTTCTTTCACAGATTAGATTTACAAGGTCATTTTTAGATGTACAAGGCCAGTACTAAAGGTCTTCTACCTTTAGGTCTACCTCGTCTTCTACCTTTCGGTCTATTTCATAAGGCGAATGAAACAATAGCACAACCACAACAGCGGGTTTGCTTTGTGTTTCTAACAAATGGTTTTTCTACCACAAATACTATGGATTTATTTTGGGTTACTAAACTGAATATTTCCTTTATTAACAGTAATATAATATTCAGCAATGTACACAGAGCAAAAAATAGGCTTTGCATAAAAACACCCATTGTACCTATTTCGCCTACACTACAGTAGTAATACTGTAACCTGTTAACATAAGTAACAAAAAAGCTAAAAACCATTACAAATAAATGAATAAATAAATATTAGAATAATCAAATCAATTAATTACATCGAAAATAAAAGTTTGTGTTTACATAACATTGTGTTTGTATAAATAAATATACACATCCATGTATATATTTAAGAAATATTTTTAATATTTATATATATATATATTTTTTTTTACTTTTATTTTTTTTTAACATGCAAATATTTATTTTATACATGTATATGTATACATGTGTTTGTACACACACATATATTATATAAACACAAACTTTTATTTTTTATACAATTAATTGCGATTGATTTGACAACACTAAAAAACAACAACAACAATAATAATAATTATTATTATTATATTTCTAATTGTACTGTATCTATTGAAGATCAAATTCACATTTATACAAAGAAACAAATGAGAAAAATCAATAATGACAACAATAATAGCTATACTGCAACAGAATAGTGCAAACGCTAGTTTAAAAAAATATTAATGAATGAATTTATTAAAATAAAGTACATATTATATACAATAAAGAGTCTACTGGATTTAAAAAAAAATAAAGGCATTTATTAAATGTGTTCAGCATTAATAGTAATAGGAATAAAGAATACACTTAAGTGTTTGTGAGAGTATTTGTCTGAGAATCCACACACTGACCTGATCTCCCATCTCGTTGGATGTCCACATGATACCAGGCCCCGTCGTTCACCTTGTTCTGTGTGGCTTTCACTTTGATAGTCCCAGAGCCCATGTCCAGCAGCAGGTACAAGCTTCCATCCAGAAGCTCAACTGCAAAAAAATCCACTTTTGTGTTCTTTTGGCTACGGGCATCCTTTCTTTCCTGCGGCTTCCCGTGGGTGAAGAGAATAAGGCCGTTTGGTTCTGTGGTACGGAAGTCGAAGGAGATGGAGCCCATGCGTTTGGTGTTCCACTTGGGTAGGCTGATGTAGGCCTCGGGCGTCTCGAATGAGATGGGGTCCAGAGTGGCCACATTCTCGCACTTGAACACCACATCTCCCTGAATCTTCATTTTGGGATCCACAATGCGGGCGAGCCGGGAGAGTTCCAGCCGGATGTCATTGTTTTTGTAAACAACCTGTGTGGATGTAAGCAAAGAATCACTGAATGATGATGATTTCTATGATATCTTTATCTGGCTTTTGAAAATAATGAATAAGATTTTTTTTTTTTTTAAAAGCTGGATTCTAAATAGAGAGTCCAGGAAAGGTGACTCTATTCAAATATGACCTGTGATAATACCAATAGGCCAGGCTACTGCCTCTCAGCGGTAATTGTCTCGGGCTGTGCTGGCACAAGCATGTGGGTCTGGTTTTCTTGATAACTATGGTAATAGGGTTACAAATCTGCAATGGTACTTTCTACCACAAAAGCTCTTAGGAAGCAAGTCCTGCCCCCTGCCTGTTTCCCAAATCTAACATTGTGCTCTGGGTCCTAGTGCCTGTCAGTTAAGGCAAAGACACCTGGCCATGTGCTCTGAGCAATTGCTTAGTTTTATCAGAGCTTGACACTTACTTTTTTCCCCCAAAGCACACATGCTCTTAGATTTAAATATTTAGATGCACATTAAAAAAATTAGGGGCACAATGAAAGATGTATACAAATTTTAGTTTTTTAGTATTATTATTTGTATTTATTTTTTAAAATCAAGGGATACAAAGAGATACTTAAAAGCAAAATTATTTAACATTTTCGAAATAGTTTTTAAATATTTCTGCATCAAACTATATTGAATAATTATGTAATTACATAACCTTTATGCAAAATGTGGGACTTTTAATTATAAACAGGACCGAAATACAGCAGGCTTTTTTTTTCTTTGTTTTTTTTTTTGCCAATATTGACAGCTTTTCAAAAAGATGGGGAGATAAAATGGAGGATTCTGGGACTCTTACAACCATATAAAACATACTGCAATATGCAAAATAATAATAATAATAATAATAAAGCAAATAGTGTGATAATTCATCAACAGTAGATGATAAGCAATTTATTGGTATACTGTAAATGTGCAGTATTATGAAATCGTGAACCTGTAGAACATGCACCAGCACCACAAATTTAATTTGAAATGAAATTATAGTCTTCTGAAGTAAAATAGTTACACTAGGCTGTTTATGATTCCTTTTTTCCATCCTCAAATTTAAATTCTTAAAATTATAAGTTATACAGTTAAAGAAATTTAAGCCTTTTTATGGACTTAGATTTAATAAAACTCCACCGGGACATTTTTTTTATTTATTTACACACATGCTCCTAAATACATTTTACAGTTAGAACATTAGGCTGTTTTGTGAGTGCAAGCAATCGACACAAACGCTCCAGCCCTGATATTACAGTTAATCCTGGACATTGCGGGGTGTAAATCAAACATCCTCTCAGGTGCAGGAAGTGTAAAAGAAGGGCAAAGCGGAATGGAAAGATTGTCCTGTTTCTGCAGAAAAGCCACTGAGATATCCAGCCTGTTCTCCTCTGTTGTGTGTCTTATCTGATAGATCATAAATATCATTCTCCCTGAGGGGGATACATTTCTCAGACTAAGCCATACGTTGGTTCCTCACATCTCATACAAACATCGTCATTTTTCTCCACAAGACTAAAACTGTTAACTTCAGTCTTTTATTGTTCTTCCAAAAACAGTATTTCTTCTCTTTAAACCGTCATGGTGCTGTCAGATAAACTGATGTACACTGGCTCTTTTAAAACTCTAATATCATGAAGGAAAGATTACTTCAGCTGCAGAATCAGAGAAATGTAATGCACGTATTGCAGCTGTTGTCTAGAAAATTTCCATGTCTGAAAAACTGGCATGATGGTAGAGCATGTATAGACGGTTTTATAAATTTCCTACCATAAATATATCAAAACTTAATTTTTGATTGGCAATATGCATTGCTAAGAATTCATTTGGACAATTTTTCTCAGTATTTAGATTTTTTTTGCACCCTCAGATTCCAGATTTTCAAATAGTTGTATCTCAGCCAAATATTGTCAGATCCTAATAAACCATACATTAATGGATAGCTTGTTTATTCAGCTTTCAGATGACATGTATATGAATGTATATGAAATCATGTAAATAACTAATGCACTACCATTCAAATGTCTGAGGAAAGTAAGATTATGCTCACCAAAGCTGCATTTATTTTACTAAGAATACAGTAAACATATTAATATTCAAAAATATTATAATTTAAAATAACAAATTTCTGTTTGAATATATTTTAATATTTGTAATTTATTTCTATGATTGTAAAGCTGAATTTTCAGCAGCCAAGTTGTTCCATTATGCTGTACATCAAGTAGAATACATTGAAACATCAGGTCATCTCTGAACAGAGGATTCTGAGAATTTGTTTGTTGTTTAAGTTTATTGTCAGTGTAAAAGAAGTGCAACGAAATTTCTGCTGTCCAGTACCTGAATACTTTCATACACACACCCATACTCATAAAATAAATAATGAATGGAGAAAGAAAAAAGGGATAAAGAGATTATTATTACACACAGAATCCCCGCAAGCATCTCAAAGTCCCTAATATGACCTTGAGGACTTCAGCATGACTGAAAACTGCCAGACATTGATTAGACGATGATTGCTGTTAGTTGTAACATTATCATTTCTATTTATCCTGTCTGGTGCATTTTTCATCACCTAAATCAAGTTTCATCTTGCAAATTGTCCCCAACACCAGGGGCAGCCTCAGTGTCTGACACAAATTGATACTGTGCAATTTGGTCTGTTCTATGGCATTGTCATTGTGATGCTCTCAGACGGCCCATGAAATGTCAGCCGGTTAATTCAGCTGATGAGCCGCTCAGAGCTGCGAAATATCTGTAACCTTCCCCCAGTCTTGATTCTGAGCTTGCAAATCATATTTCAGTTGTCCAAACTGTTATATCTTGTTTCTGAAATATTCTTTAATTGCATTAATTGCATTTCGGAGCTTGGTGCAAGCCGTAGCAGAAAAGCATCATATGTCATTCAAACAAAAGCATTTCAAGGGAGAACAACTATTAGTTTCCCTAGATGAAAAGAAGGTTTACTTGAATATTGTTCACATAGAAATCTGACATTTGAATATAATGCCATGGCTTTATCTAACAAAACCTGGTATGTAGTTTGCAGTAAAGACCAGCGAGAGTAACGGAGACATAATATAGATAGGCATGAGAAAACTCCAAGGATCTGTTTGTGTAGAGCTATCTCAGCATTGACTGGTTCCAGACACAGAAATAAATTTGTTTGAGAGTGTGGATGGCCTAAAAATTTCATCAGGTTGTTATCTTGCCTTACAGATTCTGAAATAAACTGGAAAAAGAAACTTTCCTACGAAGTCTTTATTTTTCAGCTAGACAATTTACAACCAAAGAGGCTATATGTACTTCCTAAAGCTTTTGTTAAAAAAAAAAAAAAAAATGAAAAAAAGTTTTATAAAAACCCACGGCAAAGCATTGCATGCTAAAGCCAATCTCAGAATGCACTGTACATAAAATACACACAAACTAATAGGAAAATAGAGGTCAATTGATGTATCGTTTTGCTGATTAATCAGCTGCATTAGTGAAGAAAGAACAGCAGTATGTTTGCTAACAAGGCTGGGAGGATGCGAACATCAACAGCACCTCAAATGGTTAAACATTGTGACCAAAACACACACAAGTCTAACCCAAATCCTTAATGTCACGATTCTAGTTGCATTAGTTTATATCCAGCTGTTCACATGAATGCATTCCAATGCATTCCATAGGCTGTAAAACTGTATATTGTGCATTTTTCAGTGTGTGAGACTGCTATGAGCACGAGAAGGCATATTTTGCTTGAATTTGAAGCTAAGGTTCTGTTGTAGTGCCCATGCTGTTGATCTGAGAAATGGAAGAACGGCAATGCACATTTTCAGGGTCCTCCCCGTGCCCGCGGCCTCCACTCTGCCAGTGCTGGGCCTGTAGTGACACCCACATTCATCATCCACAGCTGTCTGCTTCTACTATAAATCTCTGCCTACAGTGCCTACCCACCACTCTCAAGGAATTAATAGCCCCCAGGTCAAACTGGAGAAAACTTGGAAATCAATATAGAAAATTCACTAGTCGAGAATGCCAGGTGACCCTTTGTGGATGTTTTGCATGGGAGCTCGGGGCAATGAGGTGCAGAAGGGTCTAGATGGCCTGGTTGGACATGGTATAACGAGTCAGGGCTTGCACAGCCAAACGTTTGACTATCCGCATAATGGCAACTGGTCTGGTTTGCAACTTATTTAACTTATTCTGTCAGAGTTTGTTTTGTTTTGCTCAAGCCTCTGCTAGATCACAGCTCATTTGCATTCACTGTATTAAAATAAAATTTTCCTAATATGCACAAAAGTCTTGAACCAAATGCTAATGCGCATGCTAAAATGAGAAGCCTACCATCTTCAATAACAGCTTACGGCCACCAGGACAAGACCACGGGAGTCAGATGATTCTTCTGCACAGTCTGACTTTGCTGCAGAAGGTTTTTTCTCCATTCTGTCACCGATGGAGTTTTGGTTCCTTGCTGCTGTCGCCTCTGGATTGCTTAGTTTGGGACACTTCAATTCCATAGATATCGTCGACTTGATTGCACAGATACTATTTAAACTGAACTGTGCTGAATGATGACATCACTGAATTCAATGATGAACTGCCATTTTGCATTACTGACACACTGTTTTCCTATTTAATGCCGTTCAGTTGCTTTGTCACAATCTGTATGGTTAAAAGCGCTATATAAATAAAGGTGACCTGACTTGACAGCTTAAAACAGACTAACTAAAAAAGTCGTCTTAAAGAGATGAAAAAAAAAAAGTTACAATTCTGTCATAATTTACATGTCACTCCAGGTTTGGTTACCATTGACCTCCATATAATTATTTATATTATTTATATGCTATTGTACAATTTATTCAAATTTTTAATTGGCTTTTATTTTTACATTAAGTTTAAGTTTTCAATTTCTGAATGATACGATGACTGTAACTGATGTTTTGTGTGAGAAAGAGAGCGAATGTTAACCTATCTATCAGAACTATCTATCAGAACTCTCACATCCATAGAGCGGTGCTGGCTCTGGAGCATGTGTCCAGAGAGTAGGGACAGTTTCATCCAGCTGGAACAGCAAAGTGACAAATGACAGTCACCATGCGCACATTCTGGAAACTGATCATGATAGCGGAGCACAAAACAAGGGAGCCAAAGTCCAGCCCTGTATCCTGTCATTAGTGCTGGCAGACCCCCGTGCAGCCACACGCCCCGCCATACCCTGATTACTGCCCTTCATGCTCAGCTTGAAAGACGGACACAAGGCGGCTCTGAGGAAACCTGCAACCATCTATACAATACTCTGCTTCATTTAAATAAAAATAAAGGAAGTCGTTGTTATCTGTGCTATTGTGTTACTGTTTTTGATATTTGCACAAAAAAGGTTATCCATCATTTTATTTTGAAAAAAGCTGTGGTCTTACATAAACTTTTAATTCAGTGCAATTTTTTTTTTTTTTTAATTCTGGTGTTAAGACAATATTTTGCATCCTCTGTCCTACAGTATATACATTAAATAAGTAAAAGCAGTTTTAAATGTGTCTGTGCATTACCCTTTCTACAACATGACTGCAGTAAGCATCTTGTGCCACAGGGTGGCTGCTACAACAGCACTGTCTACTACTGTAGTTACTATCACATAAGTTTAACAGAACAAAAATACCCTAGAGCAGACTAAATGTGTAGTGAATAAAAGTAAAACAAAAGGAAACTATATAAAACAATACATATAAAATATATATTTTTTGCATGCTCTATGTATACTGCAACTAGGATTCTAATTAAAAGGAGTAGAATATACAATAACGATATCAGAATAAAGACAACAGATGAATGCATTACACATTTTTTGTCATTTCAATTTTTTACACAAAAAGTAAGAGCACCGCATTAGTAAGCTACTGAGAAAATAGTTAATTGCAAACACAACAAAGTCTGGACATTTTAGGTTGAACTGAACCCATCTAAAAATGCAATATGGCACTCTTGAGGCCATGCCACCCTGACCAGATCGTCGATAGTCTCATGCCATATTACAAACCCCATGTGTCCAAGCGGTCACACATGACCCATAACAACTACAGTACATAATTTTTTAGCTTCCACATCAAATGTATGGTTTTAAAAGCTGAGAAGCATATAAAATGACTCTTCATATTTGGGCTAAGGCTATGAAAAAGATTGTGAGGAGGAGGTCTGTCATTATGGCCACTCTTGGGTGGGTGAAGGATGTATAAGTTCTGCTATCTCGTCTTGAGCAGCTCTTAGCATCCAGTTCACCTATCTAGCAGAGCAGTGTTATGTAAGCATTCGCTATATCGCAGCACACATGAGCCTGATTACTGTAATCTTTGACATGCGAGGCAGTTTTTTATGCAAACGCCATTGTTGCAGGTTTTTAGCCCTGCGATAGGACGGCCGATCTGAGAGATGGAAACGGCAGCGATAGCTTGATGGTGGGTCATTAAAAGATAGCAGGCTGTTGTAGCGCTCACTGTGAAAAAAGGAGGATCTGTTGTCTGCTGTTTGTTCAGCATGAATTAATGGAAGATCTCGCCAGCAGCCCCCAAAACAGAGTAATTGCCTATTTCCAGCTAAATTAAAGATCAGTCAATTTACTGATAATGTTATCCAAACCTGACAGCTGAGGAATGTGGAAATGAACAGCTGATCGAAGAGAACAACGTCTAACTTCTGCAAACAGTATGATGGCTATTAAAAGGTGAATTGAAAGCGAAAAGAGAAGATTTTACTTTTTAGGACTAAGATGGCTTGTAGTGTGACAAAATTTTCATGAAAAGGTTTTTCAAAATTATAACTTCATTTATATTACATTAACCACAGTCAATTTTACCATCCTTAAATTAGGTTTTTAGTTTATTATAACTAAATTACAAATTACAATAGATAAATAACAATAAAACAAATAAAACATAATTTCCTTATAAGCATTATATAAACAAGCATTTTTTTTTTTACATTTTAATTTCACATTTACAGATGTCTCCGTGTCCAGCTGTTCACCAGAATCTCTTTGGTGTTCCCTTTTTGAGAATGATGCATATCATTATGCAAAGTCTCATCTCATCCAATCACACAAGCTTCTTCTCTGGCCTGTGGAACCTTAATCAAATGATTCGCCACAATTGAAAAGTCTAATTAAATAGGCCTGAAATGATTTTGCATCTGGGCAAAAGCCTATAACTCCAGCGAATTTCATTAGAGAAACACACCACAGGTTATGATGTCTACTCTATCTTTTTCACAAGATAAGCTGTACTGAATCTATTTTTTGGCTTGGGCGGTCTATTCAAACTTGTTCCCTCTCAGTCCAGACAAGGACATGGTGATATGATGCATGTTGTCGAAATAGCGAGGTTCGTCCACTACCTACCTCTTTCAGGCAACCCATGAAGTTGTTGCTGACAGGCGACCCAGGTAAGTCTGCTGTGCTTGGACTTCCTCCGACGTAGAAGAAATCATCTGATCCCAGCATTGTGTAATCCTCCTGTGTATAGCCTGTTGTGGTCAAGATGCCATCCACAGATATTGTCACCTGATTAAAAGGAACGACAAAAGGAGAGGGGAAAATTTATTTATCGACACCATGGCTGTGATGGCTGTTCGACCAGGAATAGTTTAGCTTCGATCTTGCTGGTTTGCTGACGGTCTTTGATTGTGTACCAAAGGCCTGCACTTCGAGACTTTTGGTAGGCCGTTCTTGTCTAGTATTCATAGACTTACAAAGGACAGGTAAAGAAAATATTTGCCGGCATATTTTCTTTATCTTTGATGGTGTTAGAAATGGTTTTCCGGTTTTGGACATTAGTTTGAGGGGGTTAGTGTTATGTAACAAACTATAGACAAATCGCTTATTTTTAGTTCAAATTCTGTGCACAATGGGTTAGTTTATATACAAATGCATGCATCCAAAATGAGCTAATACTACCACGAATGAGCATTAATGAGGTCAGATGGTCTAAAAAAAAAGTTAATAGTGACATACAACCACTGGAAACATGGAATCATGCATCTTCTTCAAGCCAAGACATCATGCAAGAGGAAACAGCACACAAGTAGACCAAAGCAAAAGCTACAGTATGAAGGCTAATGAAGGAGGACACAGGAAGTCATGACCTACACCACAGTACAGACAGGACAGGATACTTAGCAGATGGCGGGTTGCTCAGACAAGAGTTTTGGTGTTAGTAACATAAGGGCTGATCCGGCATGAATGGGTTGGCATGGCATGCGCATGCAAACAAATGAAATCAACTGTCAGAGCTCCAGTGCTAAAGTCTTTTTTAATATAGTATTATTCTTTTATTTTCATACAGTTGTTTTCGTCACTTTTTTGTTATGGAAAGCTTCTGCCAGTTTTTGACAGTATTTGATAAAAAAAAAGTGGGGGGGGGGGGGGGGGGGGGGGTCTTAAAAGTTTTTTCCTAAAACTAAAAAAGGCCAAAAAGGAAGTTGAAAGAAAAAAAGAAAGAAAGAGAGAAATTGCAGTAAAGCTGTGGTGAAAAATGGGATGAGGACATTTGAAATAAAGGAATAAATACCCGAAATACAAACCCCAGTCTGTTTTTTTTTTTTATGAGGCCATGAGACCCCAAAAAAGAGAAAGAAAGAAAGAGGGCCTGGGAAAACACACGGTAAACCCAAAAAAGGTCAATAAGGATGATATCTACCAGACAATGTAGTTTGTTTACCATAGCGTGTCCAATACCTGAATGCTTTGAGAAAAGGGTGAAGAAAGGAAATTAAACAATGAACAAAAGGGTTTGTTAATAAAATGAAAAACTCAAATGAAGTCATGATGAGTAGCACATTAATTTAGGTTCCGGTTAGTAAATTAAAGACAATCGTCAATGGTTCATGAGTGGTTAGCCTGGGTCTGAATAAATGTCATCCAAGCCAAGCATATGAGTGAGACTAAGAAAAGGAGGAAAAGAAAAAGAAACCGCGGATTCTCCAAAGAGCCTGTGGCATTTGTAAAGTCATGTCTCTTGTTGGCAAAATCTTCATACTCACTTCCAGAATATGTTTTTCACCAATATTTTTTTTCTTCTGTAAAAACACATTCTGTTTTGATTTTTAAGTCCTTTCAAACATAATGTTTCATAACGTGGGTTTTCAGCTAGGTCAGTGAACGCTGACCTCTCTCTGGTTGCCTCTTTGTTGTGATTCATTTGGTTTTTGACTTTCCCTGGGCAATTGCTTAGGGTAATTCTAATGCATGTTCTTGGCATGATAGTAAAACAGCTGTTAAACAAAGTGAAGAAATAAGTCACAGTCCTAGTGGATCAGAGCTGAAATAGCTTGTGCTTGTGGGCACTCAACGCCTCCACAGACGCCTGCGCAAAAAGCGACATCCTTTCACTTCTGAGGTGCAAAACCACCTAAATATTTACATATTTTAAAATGCAGCAGCGGAGAGATTTAACAGTTCAACAAAGATTGGCTGTGGGTAAATGGAACGGTTGAGGTTGGTTGGAGCCTCTCCCACTGCCCTGATAAGACGGACTGTTTGGAAAAGAGAGGTGAACATCTAGAGGGGTGAGAGAGACAGCTTCTTGAAGCCATCGCACTCCTTCAGACAGAGGTAAATGCCTGAGGAGGCAAAAATGAGGCAGCGTAGAAGAACTCAGAGAAAACATAGTTGCCTTAGCATCTCAAAGAACCTAAAATAACTGAAAATGAATTAGATCATAAAACATGAAATTTCAGCAGCTTTAGCATTACCTGTCTGAGGTTGCGTGTGACCTTCACTTCATGCCAGTTGTTGTCGTTGAACTTGCCGTTGACAGGCTCGACAATGGCCTCGAAAGCTCCGGAACCCAAATTGATGACCAATGAAACGGCCCCATCTTTCAGGGCCAGGTTGACATAGTCTGCTGACTTGCCGGTGTGAAGGATAAGGCCATTTCTTTGCCAGGTCTTGAAGGACAATGTGATCTCATCACTGCTGCTCTGGATGGGATTCTGAGACAAGTCGTAGCAGAAGTACTCAGAACCACGGAAAGTGGCTACGTTCTCTTCTCGTGCTATAAGAGAGGAAAAAATAGGGTTAGGACTTCTTGAAATGAAACAAACCCAAATATACAAGTTCTGCGAGTTTCCTGAGATTGACCACTGAAGGAGTGCAGTTAACTTCAGGCCAGATGACACAAAATGAGATGAGATGACACATGGCAGAGTGTGGGCAGCAAAACACATAAAAAGGCTGTGCATTTAAAGCCAAAGATCTGGTAAGATCATCAGTGAGATCATTTCTCTCGCTGAAGCATATACTGTATGCACTAATGTTCAGTATTTTTGTTGCACATCTTAGTCATAATCAGAGAAAAAAAATCCAGAATTAAGAAAAATGGTCTCTTTATGTCAGAGGTGGAAGATGAAAGATCACGGGGAGAAACTTTGAAAACAGCAATTTTGATATCAAGTTAACTAAAAATGTAGTTTTAGTGATTGCAAGCCAAGATCCCCATTGGTCATTGTAATTCAGAGTAGATAATCTACAGCATCCACACTTATGGAAATAAGTTTACTCCTGTTCCCTGCAGTCCCCAGGTCATTAATCATCAAGCTATGCTGGTGTGGCTCAGAGGGGTGCAAAAATTCACATAACTAATGGAAATTTCCTCAAATCCAACACTGGACATCATTTATATCAGGCAGCCAGAAAAGGACCTCAGCACTTATGGCATCATTGATTTATCAGTGCTTCACTTGGGCCACCATTGGGTCGATATATTCTCCAGCTAAATGTTGACAAAACAATCCAGTCTATGCTCCACCTCAGCGATCAGCATTAGTGGATGTAGCATGTGTTTTAACTGACCGGGTAAAGACATCCTGACCTGTTTTTTTCACTGGACTAAGGGAGCCTGAGCAGACTGCAGGGTTGCAAAGTAGATTTTCTCATCAGGGCTAGGGCTGGTGCTGGTGCCCAGCTGTGATACACTTCACATTGTAATAAACACATGGTTAAGAATGGAGCAAACTGACTGACGGCGGAACATATTGGAAACACATGGGACCCTGATGCAGCTGGTGAACACCAAAACAAAAATCCACTACTTCTGTGCAGTCAGAGAAATTATTTATATTGTATAGCTCATTACAAAGCTGAACGAAACAGATAAATGAAAGATTACTGGATGGATAGCAGGAAAGACTTTGGTCCAGCAGAAGAGGGTGGTGTATCATCCATGTGTCAAAAACTGGCAGTTATATGTACTTGGCTACCCACTGCTGAAGAGACTTTCAATCCATTAATATTTGGCTAGACTGTATAGGAAAAATAAAGAGAGCTTAATGTTCAGCCTCTGGAGATTACTGGACCATGCCAAAGAGGGTCAAGGAGTTCCCTACCAACGATAAAAAAATCACAACAACAGAAACTCACAGACGTTTAACAAAACAGGTCTTCCCAGATCTTCTATTCAAATTAAGACCGACTCTGCATTGCTAGTCCACTTAGCATTCATGACATTCACAATTCAATATAAAAGTAATATAAATAATTTTAATAGCAATAATTTTCTAATAGGGCAAATAGTTCCCCGACACCTTATCTCCCTACTTCTATCTGACTTGGAGTGGTAACCGCATCCCTGAGATCCTGCCACACCATTAAAGTACCTAGAGAGAGTACTGAACTGATCAATTATTAACTAAACAGAGTGTCGTTTTTACTGAAGACACGTCTACATTACTGCCAGATGTTACCTTACACAATCATCTTAAGCTTTGAATACTTAATAAGAGTCACCTTCCCACGCTGATATGATGTTGAAACACAAAGAGAGGAAAGTTGAAGATGATACATTAGGGCTGTAATTTAAAAAAATAAATTATATATATATATATATATATATATATATATATATATATATATATATATATATATATATATATATATATATTATTACAATTTAAAATAACAGTAACACTTTACAATAAAATTACACTTGTTAACTGTATTTAATGCATGAACTAAAATGTATAAATGCTTTTGATGTAAGGTCATGTTAACTAATGTTAACAAATAGAACCTTATTTTAAAGTGTAAGCAAAACAACTATGTTCCATTTTAACATATTTCAAAGTGAAATGTATTCCTGTGCCATAACTCCAGTCTCTAGTGTCAAGTGATCTTGATTTGGTACTCAAGAAACATTTCTTATTATCTGTGTTGTGTTAATATTTTTGTGGATTACAGCCATTTAACCTTATATCTTAAAGACATTTTAACACGCAATAGGCTCAAATGAGCCTGTCAGTGTCCTCCAAAAAAAATGACCATATAGGTCTATTGTGCAAGCATTTATTACGACGTTTTAAAGTTAAGCGCCCTCTAGCAGGCGTAAAAATAATAACAGTATCGCATTGCGTCATGAAATTACGTATAACGTCATTACCAATCAAAACGCACGTTTATTTGAATGCAATATATGGGCTTTTTACACCGATCTAACAGTATTTCCTACATATTTTACTAGGTGGCTTATTCGTTCGAATGACCACACCTAACCCCACCCCTAAACCTAACCCTCACAGAAATCATGCTAAATTGTGATTTATTGAGCATATACATTTTCGTGCACGTCCGTTCCCTGGGATTGAACCCTTGATAACATGATTACATATCAAGGTATAACGCAATAATCTACCAACTGAGCTACACGAAACACAAATCAGACTGCAAATAAAAGAGTACAAAACATTAATTTCAAAACGACCTTTTGCCGATAGGGGCGCAATTGTAGTATACGCTCTGACGGGTCGTATTTCAGGGATTTGGACAAACGACCTGTACGAGCGTATTAGTTTGAGGATAGGTTGGCTCAAATATGTCCAAATTATCAGACTATGGTTTTGTTTATTATTTAAGAAAACATGATCAATTTTGTATTGACAGCATTCATTATTTTTAACAGTCCATGCCTAAGACCCCTCAAACAGTTCTATTTTTCCAAGCTCTGATATACGTAAAGAGACAGAAAGAGACATTTGGCCAACAGAATGAAATGATCTGCTTCCAAAAACTATGTGTTCTTTTATTTAATAATTTTTTTTAATTTGATATTTAATACATGTTTTTTTTTTTTTTTTTCATTTCATTTATTAATTCCTTTGTATTTGTTTTTATACTTCATCCTTTATAAAGTTCCCAGCCTGTAATCTAAAACTTTATCACACAGACTACTGTGAACAAAAACCCCAGCACAGAAGCACATTTCTCAGTTTCTGTCTCACCGCAACACTCTTTTCAAAACAAACCTTATCTGTATAGATTTTTAATGAAAATCCTCAAGGGGGCAAAGGTACTTAATCTCCTCTATAATGGAGAACACGACAGAATGGAGGGGTGAGGTTATGGCTGTGGGCGAGATAGTAAACGTGCTGAATTATGAAATCTTAATGAAAACATCCTTATTAGTCAAATCAGCACCAGGGACAGAGATTCTTATCGAGTCATAATTGCAATGGTCCACTAAAGTTTTTCCCTCCACTACACAGAGACGGATGGCGTGGTTTGGTCAGAGATGTGCTCATGTGTAAACGTATCAGAGGCACATGAGTGGAGAAAAGAAGTGTCGTCAGAGAAGCCATTAAATCCAGCATGCTTTGGAGAGGAGACCATTACAGGGTGAGAGCTCTCAACCTGTCAATCACATGTGAGAGGATGCAGGCAACTTTCTGACCAATTGGCCTCTCAACAAGAACAAAACTGGCATTTGCCACATAGTGCCCTCCACAGAAATATAGCCTCCGAAGACAGACCGAATGGAAATGATAATGCCTGTATCAGAAGTGCTGACATTATATCAAATAATGACATCTTCAAGTGAAACTGAATATTCAGACATACAGATGGATGTATCAAACCCAGTTTAAGATTGACGTAATGTTTTGATTGTGGTATATGGAGCAAGTGTGTGTGATCGTGCCTGATTGTGGGTGTGTGAGATGCCTAGCTAGGACAAGGAGTAGTTAAGTGGTAGATGAACATTCAGTGGGAAATAAAGCAGAACAAGACTTAATATTACCCATTGAGGATTTGATAGTTTTGTGAAAAATGTATATATATATTTCTCCTGCTTTGTTTGCATCAGCAGAAAAGTTTACATTTTGATGAAAGATTATATATATATAATTACAGATGAATTATGTATAACTAATTTTTTTTTACAAAAAACAAAACAAAACAATCAACCACCTTTCAGTTAAAGGTCAAACTGAAGAAAAAAATAATTGCAACAATGCTAATATGATTTTTCTAAAAAAATATTATTAGAGCATTCTTTACAAGAGAATACTATTTCAGTCTTCCTAATTTAATGCTACTTGTCATTTCTTTATAGTAAAATGTACTACTGTAGCAATTTCTTAGAGAAAATTTTTCTACACCTTTTTTTTAATCACCTTTATTTTGTTTCAAAGAATTTGCTTAACCTTGATCAGAAAAAAAATCTAATGAAAATGAAAAAAATATGCAAACACAAAACACACATGAAAAAGAAAAAAAGATTTTTTATTCCATCATGTTATGCATGAAAAAACACTCAAAGGAAGATGTTCATTCTAACATCAAACTTCATCTTAAAAGTGACCAAAAGATGAGCACATTCTTGCAATAGAGTACATAATTAGAGCTAATCAATCTCTCTCAGTCTCTCTCTCAGTCTCTCTCTCAGTCTCTCTCTCTCTCTTCGTCTGTCATCTGAGGGCAGTGTTAAGGCTAATCTTTCCCTGCAGATCCAAAGGGAGCTTCCAGACGGTGCAGACCGAGCATCCGTCATGCAGTGGTGACGGAGAAAATCAATAAAGAGGGAAGAAAAAAAAAACAGGGCCCATCTCCCTCAGGCTGACCTAGAGAGACCCTGTTGTGCAGGCCCAACTTCCATCCCGGACAGTTGCTGACTCACCAGCCTCTAGCAACCATATATTACAACCTCCAATTGTCAAACTCACACAAAACTGCAATCAAACCCACCCACAGCTATAATATTAGACTTACATTGTACAGTACTTTTGGTCAAATTAATCGATTATTCAAAATTGCAGAGAAACTCAAAAAGAAATTAAATGGCTTGCTCCTTCCTTTTGCAGCTTTTATCTGCTACTATTAGCGTTCTCTCCCTCTATTTCTCCATGTCTCTCAGTCTGTCTGCCTCCCCGCTGGTGTCTGGGTGCCAGTCTGCCTGTTACAACCACTGGGTAGAAGAATTAACATGTATACACTGTGTGAAACAAAAAGCTTGACGTGTTATTATTTGTCATTTCTTACAGTGATTACAAGTTATCAGGAAGTCCAAACACAATTAAACTGCACAAGATTAAAATCTCGAACATCCAAATCTGTTTTATCCCTTGAACCTTCAACTCCACATGTATAGATTATGTTAATGATGATATAATCAGTGATTGTAAAGATTGGATCAGATGTACAGATGGTCATATCGAGCCCGGTGTAAGAATAACGTAACGTTTTGATTGTGGTATATGGAGCAAGTGTGTGTGGTCATGTCTGATTGTGGGTGTGTGACGTGCCTAGCTAGGACAGGAGTAGGAGTGAAATCAGCAGGGACTTCTGGACTCAGACCAGGTGCAACAAGACAGGAATTCCAGATCGGACCATCTGTTGGTCTTTCTCAGAGCAAGAAAACATACAATCTTAAGTTCTGAAACACATTGTGCTTACATTAAAATCTTTAAATAAAAAATGCATTAAAAAACACAATCAATATAAAACGTATAAATATAAAAAAATATAAAAAATATAAAAAAATACAAAACTGTTATATGCAGCACTAGCTTGAGCATTTTAGTGGGATAGTTCACCCAAAAGAATTTGCTGAAAATGTATCCTCAGGTAATTTAAGATGTAGATGAGTTTGTTTCTTCATTGTAACAGATTTAAAGAAAATGTGGCATTACATCACTTGCTCACCAATGTATCTTCTGCAGTGAATGGGTGCCGTCAGAATGAATCCAAACAGCTGATTAAAAACGTCACAATAATCCACAAGTAATCCACACAACTCCAGTCCATCAATTAACATTATTTGAAGCAAAAAGCTGTGTGTTTGTAAGAAACAAATCCATCATTAAGATACTTGAACTTGAAAATGTTGTTTCGGGCCAAAATACAAGTCAATAATCCACAATAACACTTCCTCTTTTGGCCCCTCACATCCAAACACACAGACATATTTCTTTCGTAACGTTTTTGGACTGTTTTCATTTGTAAACAGTGCATGTTCTGTACATATTTCTCTACTGATTCAGACAAGACAAAACATTTTCACTGAAGAAAGCAATATTATAGACAGAGGACTAAACCATGTAGCTTTTCACTATACAATATATCAGTTGATGGATTGGAATCGTGTAGATTACTTGTGGATTATTATTATTATTTTTTTAGCTGTTTGGACTCTTATTCTGATGGCACCCATTTACTGTAGAGGATTCACTGCCGAGCGATGTAATGCAGAGGATCAATTGGTAAGAGTCAGATGTAATGCTAAATTTCTCCAAATCTATTCTGTTGAAGAAACAAACTCATCTACATCTTGGATGGCCTGAGGGTGTGTGAACTGTTTATTTAAGCAACTTTCCTGGTAGGATGAGATTTTTTTCAAATGCTGAGTGGTAGATTAAACAGACTTCCCCATACCAGCAAAGCCTTTCTTCCTGAGAATGAGAGATGAGAAATGAAAAGATAACCATATGCAATCTTAGTCCCTGTTAAAAGCCATGTTCTATCAGCCCGTCTGTCAGCGATGAGATAATTTTCTCCTCACCTACCTCGATTTAGTGAAGCAAAAAAGTGAACCATCAAGCTGATCACCTCTTAAAATGACAAGCATTGCTGTGCCCCATTCTACTGAAATTGTTATTCCGCTTTTGAAAAGCTTCGGGATACTGTTTAAGCATTTGCTTTCACAATCCAGAGAAAGCTATTTCATACTCAGCTAATTTAAATTTGCCAGTTCTTTTTGATCTCTGGCATTAAAAGTATTTCATAATTTTTTTCTTCATTATTTCAATTATAGGTATGACGCTCAAGGATTGAGGGACAATCTAAAAAAGAAGAAGAAAACAGCAGTAAAGGTATTCAATGATCGTGTTAACTACAGCTGATGTGTTAAGCCATTAAGGGTTCATGGTTTCTAGAAAAAGTAATTTCTACAATCTAGAATTGATTTGACTTTACGTACACTAATAAAAGAACAGCTGTCATTACAATTAATACTCCAATTGATAAAGATGTACAAATATATATGATGTTTAGGGTTGGCTAGAAGGGTAATGTTTTTTTTCCAGCTTTTTTTCTGTAAGTCTGCTTACCAAGGCTGCATTTATTTGATCAAAAACACAAAAAGCAGAAAAAAATGTAAATAGTATTACAATTCAAAATTCAGACGAACAAAAAATTCAGCCAAGTATGGTGACCCACACTCAGAATCCATGCTCTGCATTTAACCCATCCAAAGTGCACACACACAGAGCAGTGAACACACACACACACACTGCGGGAGCAGTGGGCAGCCATTCATGCCGCGCTGCCCGGGGAGCTATTGCCGGCCCGAGATTCAACCCACAACCCTAGAGTAAGGAGTCAAACTCTCTAAGCATGGCCACGACTTCCAACCAAAAAAGAAATTTTACAATCTAATGTATTCATCCAATGGCTTATTTTATAACATTATAAATGTCTTTACTGTCGCTTGATCAGTGTATTGTACCTCTCCTTGCTGAATAAAAGTATGAATTTCTTTTTATTATATATATATATATATATATATATATATATATATATATATATATATATATATATATATATATATATATATATATATATATACACATATATACACAAACTTTAAAATTCATAAAGTTTTATATAAAGAAATAATACTATACAATACAAAAATAAGATCATAAACCTCTGCATAATTTTAATCTATGTCCTACAGAACAAAAACTCAAGATGCAGCACTGAAGGTGCTTTTTTTTTTTTTCTTTTTTTTTGCATGACTGGAGATGTTGTTGTCTTTAGGAGTAATGATGCCACTAATGATACATAACACACACACACATTTATTAAGCACAAGGATTCAATATGCACTAGAGTAGAGAAATACAGATTCTTTCACATGAGTTCTTCTCTAGGATCTGCATTCCCTGAAAATGTCACGTTTCACAGTATCTACAATCCAGAGCTACAGTGACATTTCCCTCTGAAAGGCTTCGTTTCTGCCACTGTAATTTGGGGTAATGGCATGTAGTGGTTGATGTAATCCTGAAAAAGGCTAAGGAAAAGCACAGAAAAACTAAAGGAGAAAGATACTGCCATCTCAGGAGTAAGATGGGTGGTTGAGCTAAAATACTCTTCAAAATGAGAGCCGACGAGCCAAAGAGAAAAGGACAGATTCCTCCAATAGAATAGAAGACAGATAATCATCAGAAATGTCTTCACACACAAGAGAACTCATTTGTTACTCTCCTCTCCAAAACCAATGAAAAGCCCGGATGTCAGTTACCTCTGATCACACTGAAAAGCTGGAAAATGCTGGCAGCCATTTCCACTACAACGAACAGCTCATGATGGCCACTGTTATTTCAAATAACACAAAAAAAAAAACATATAATCAAAACCAAAATTATGGGGAAAATGGGCATTACCAGCTTGATCTAAAATATTCATGATATAACACTGTATTATATCAATGTATTAAAGCATATAGCCATAAATCGTGCCCTATTACTCTCTATTTGTAAGCAGCTTGTGAGGTATGCAAAAGCCAGCGTTATTCATATGCAGTATACTTGTTCTTTGGGTCAGTATGTTTTCTTACCTGAGGCATGACAGCCAGTCCCATGAGTATTTTATTTGCTTTCAACATAATACAGTGTTATTGGTAATTATCTCTGCTGTCAGCTGCTGTGTTGATATTTAATGAAGGGGCATCTATGTCTCGGTGCCATTTTTCAGCTGCCTTGGTGTTGCCGTGGAGACATGCTGGTGGAGGGCAGTGGGGCTTGGCCCATCATTTCCCTTTTGAACCAGATAAGACAGGCATTTAGTGCCAGAGCCCAAATTCAGTATTTATTTCCCAACCCCCTTCATTTGCATCTCATATTTGTACGATGTTGCACACACAGAGAGAGAGAGAGAGAGAGAGAGAGAGAGAAAGTGTGTGGGAGAGATAGCTTGTTAGTAGGATTACGGTTTTATAAAATACATTGTAAGGTTATATTAAGGGATAGAGGAACCATACATTGCAACATGATTCCACTGTGATATACAATAACAGGTCATCATAACTGTACTTTATTGTTGACAACTGAGTGCACTTAGTGAGGTCTAATAAAGCCACCTGATTTCCATGTGCATTTATATTCCTAATGCAAACTGTATTTCCACAAACAACAAAGAGCATCATTTTCCAAAAAAAAGAAAAATAAATAAAAGGCCAGTACAAACCCAGTAAAAAGAGTCTACAGCACAGGTGAAAATAATAGCACTATAACAATAGCAATTTATATAATATGGTTTCATTTAAAAAACGTATCAGAATGCAAGCATGCATGATTGTTGGCCGCTATAGTGGTCTTTTACAATGGTTAATTTTCTTCATAATGATAATTAACGTGTACTGTTTGAAATCCTGATGAAATTAAAGTCTGTTAACTATCAACATGTACATAGTTAGTTACCTGAAGGTAACTATCAACTGCTAAAGTATGGAGGTTTGTTAGCACCACAGTAAAGCAAGAACACATGCTAAGTATGTACTGCAGGAGCACAAGCTTAGCCAAGTATTTGCATCAGAGTATTTGCGTAAAGTACATTTACTGTGTATAACTACAGACAAACAGGACAAACCCAATCCCAATTCTACCCCTTAGCCCTTCCCCTTCCCCTTCCCCTTCCCCTTCCCCTTCCCCTTCCCCTTCCCCTTCCCCTTCCCCTTCCCCTTCCCCTTCCCCTCTGTTTCGCGCGTTCACATGAAGGGGTAGGGGTGTCTCGATTCTCTTTTGGATGGAGGGGTAGGGGTAATGGGAGGGGCCAGATAGTCCTTCAAATGAAGGGATATGAATTATCTCAGCATAAATCAGCTTCAGCGGGAACATGGCTGTCCGAGCGAACAAAAAGACACATAAATGTAAGATTTTTTTTTTGAGAAAAAAGTAATAATTTGTTTTATGTTTACATTCAGTCATGAGTTCATATTTACAATAATGTTACTCAAAGACATGTTTGCAAAAAAAAAATCGCTAAAATTTGCTACCGTCATATAATTACAGAATGCACGATAGTGCCAAAACATATTTTCATGTTTTGATCAGGGTGATAACCACCATAGATATTGAAAAGGGCTAGTACCCCTAATAAATTGCTAAACTCTTTTTTCAAATATTGCCAATTTGAGAGAGAGAGATAGAAAGAGAGAAAGAGAGAGAGATGAAAGTTGCATTTATGCGCATGCTTGCGTTTCTCTTTTTAGAGTGAGTTTACTTTAAAAACAGCAATTTCATCCTCTAGTTGCTGGAAAATATAAATGTAGCCATTGAGTATTTATACTGCTTTTAATAAAAGTCGTAGGGTAGTGCTGACAAGTTTATTTTCTCCTGGATGTGTGAGCTGCGCAATATCTGATGTGTGTTTATGTGTGTATGTGCATCAGTCAGCAGCGCATTATCATAAAATGGTAATTAAAGGCTGAAATGCACACCAGAGCACCTGTACAGGTGTGTGTATTGTAGGAGCCAGACGACGTATGACATCGTGTGAGGAAGTGGTTTCCAAATTCTCAGGGGAATATTTTCACCCCTTTCCCTTATCACTTAAGGGACAAGGGGAAGGGGTAAGCAGAGAGTTAGGGACAAGGAGTAAGCGGAGGGGCAGGGGAAGGGGTATAAAATATAATTGGGATTGGGCCTTTGTCTCCTACGAGCAGAGACTACAAAAACACATTAGCCCTGCTTAAAAAACATAAACAGGATGACCTTTACCCTCCACAGGGGTATATCCATTGCTCGTACCTGTCAATAAACCCACGACCCAAGAAACACCAAGTAACAGCCCATTCACTCTCAGAGAGAAAGAGCAGGAGACTCTGATAAAGGATACAACCCCAGCATCAAGGGCATCTATTCCCTTGATATATCTCCATTCATACAGAATTGAATTGAATTGAATTGAAAATCATCTGCGTGTGAAAAAGGAACAGCTGAATCTTGAAACCGCATATCGTGAATCTCATCTTTCCTGCTTGGGAATCAATGAAAGGTCGTAAAACATTATGAAGATTCTAATGAATCAGGTTTGACATTATTGGTCATGAATGATTAGTGATTATAGAGTCTAAAAGGCCATGTATGTGTGCGCAAGATTCATAAGTGTTAAAGACAGCTGCCTGCTTGGCTTTCCATAACTCCTCATAAATGCTGTACCACATTTCCCCAGTTAGAGGAAATAATTGACGCTTTGACATGAAAGATAAAACAAGCTGAGATTAATCAAAATGTTAAACGAATTTACAGAGGCATTCAGAGTGTTTGTGATAAATTACACATATTAAAGTCAATGTGTTTTCTTCCTTGGAGAGGCAAAAAAATGTTGCGTAAGAACAATTAACAGGGCAGAGGAAAGGTCATTTCAGTTTAAACTGACAGGCTGCTGCAGACCTAAGCTTCATTTACTCTTCTCTTTGTCAAATGTAAGCCACACAGAATTATCTAAATATCTAAAATAAAACCTCCCCCAGTCAGCAAACAGACCTACAGTCACTTAACACATCAAACAAAAACACAAAACCTGCTTCTTCTATGTGCAGGACACTAGGCTGCGATTGGTTGTCCACTTGTAATCAGCGGCAAAAAACAGAGAGCTGCCCTCCTTTAAAGCAAAAGAGGGCTTTGCTGAATGTTCTCCAAAGAACAGAAGAATACAAATCAAGGCTTCAGAATAGTAAACTCATCCTTTTGCCTCTATTTGTTCTGCCTACATTAAACTCCAGAATACATTATGCTTCAGAAATGCTGCATATGTTGCAAACAGAAAGCAATGAGACTAGGGATGCACCGATCATGATTTTCATGGCTGATTCCGATACCGATTTTTTTTTACAGGCAAACTGGCCGATTCAGATACCGATTTCCATTTTTTTTTTTTAAGCAACAAACAAGAAAGAAGGAAAGTATGCATAAACAAGATGTTTATTTGGTATTTAATAGGTCAAACTGGCTTTTGGCTATTGAAAACAATAACCGTAACCCTCTGAAATGAACGGCAGTAACTGCACAGTAAGAAGCCTACATTCAATACAACCATAGAAGGTAAAAACATCAGCATTTAGCTTTTGTATTTGAATTGGGTTGAAACTACAGAGAACTGGCCTCTAATGAAAACGTTAACTGTAACCATGTGATATTTAAAGGCAACAACTGCATAGTTCTACAATCCAAACAACACAATCAACACACATTCAATAAGATGTTTCTTAATCAGCTTTCAGTATCTGTTTTAGTTTTAAATTTGTTTTAAAAAAAGGGTCTTTACCAGTGAGACTGAAATTATGAAATTATGAAAATGAAATTATGCTATATAAATAAATTATTCCAAAATGTTAAAATCAAATAATGTTGGTGCAAATAAAACAAAGACGCAAAGTGTTTCATTCGTCCAATAATTTTTTTTTTTTTAAAAATGGATAATGATTCACATCTATATTTTTTTACTTGAGCCAATGAAAAATAAATAACTATTGGCTCAAGTTAAAAAAAAATATAGATGTGAATCATTAAACCTAAATTTTGTTATTTGGATGAATGAAACACTTTTTCAGTGTGTCACAGAAGGTAATTTTTATGGTAAAAAAAAAAAAAATTCATGAAAAAATCAATGTAAAAAAGCATTTCAGTTTTTTCACAGTTTAGTCGGTTTCGTTTCTCATCCAACACGCGAGAAGTTGAGTTGAACATCCCTTCACTGTCTCCACTTGTGGAGGGGTCGGACAGGTAGGCTACAGTACGTGTGCGCAGTTTCAGTGAGCGCAGGAAAGGGGCTTTTAGTTGTGCGCCAGCACACCAACAGCTGTTCGCTTCCTGCTATTCTTCCAGTGCTTAACGGCTGCCCATGTCTTGTGCACAGATTTTGAAATACTTCCACACAAATGTCATGACAGCGAATGATTACAATGTATGCATTGTAATGTGTATGTAATGCATCCGGGTGCACTTCCGGAAAAATCAGCCGAAAAAAAGACCAAAAACATGCCAACAGCCGATCGCATATTTTAAGCAAAAACCAGCCGGTTCCGATTTATGGCCGGTCAACCGTTGCATCCCTAAATGAAACACAAAAACAGGCAATGCACTCATGGGACGAGAATGACAAAATACCCATGAATTTTATTTGTACTCGCAGTACAGAATGGATATAAATGTACAGAAAGATACTATTAACCAACCTTTTAGGTTAGCATTCGAACACAGGCTCTTCAAAAGATCTAACAAAGTGGAATTTGCTGCTTTAGTCAATCAGTCTGTATAAACAGCCTAGATCTCATACCTCAGGAATTGGGTCACAATTATGCCCTGTGGCACTGGGAAATGTGTTTCCTCATTTCAGGTACTTTAATTGTAATGACAATGATGGGCAATTTATATGCTTGTCAACATCAATATTTTGATATAAGCCTAGCATAAAAAAACAAACATAAATTATACACTGCTATTAACTTTGTTAATAATATTAGTAATAATATCAGTAATGTTTGAAAATAAGAAAAATAAACTACTACCCATTAAATGAATTTAATATGAGACATACATATACATATATAGTGTGTGTATTATACAGTATATTTATAACACACACACACACATACATAAAAGAGCAATGATATATAAGTGCTATACAAGTCTCAGTTAGCTTAAACGCAGTACATGTAGCAAGGACTTTTAAGTAATATAGTAAATAAAAAGAAAACATAGAACAGAAGCAAGCTAGTGTTAAGAGTTTTTATTTATTTATAATTGTATGAAAAAAATAGAATACAAAAAGATTAGAAAGGTAGTTAGATTTTTTTTTTTTTAAGAATAGAATAGTGTAGAATAGTGAGTACTAAAGTAAGAGGGTCTGATAAAGATGGAAGAGATGTGTTTTAAGACGATTCTTGAAGATGGCTAAGGAGGACATTCCACCGGGAGGGAACATTTAATTTAAAAGTCCGTAAAAGTGACTTTGTGCTTCTTTGGGATGGCACAATCAAGCAACGTTCACTTGCAGAACGCAAGCTTCTAGAGGGCATAAGTCTGAAGTAATAAATTTAGATAAATGGTTGCAGAGTCAGCGGTGGTTTTGTAGGCAAACATCAATGCCTTGAATTTTATGTGAGCAGTTATTGGAAGCCGGTGCAAATTGATAAACAGGTGTGACGTGTATTATTTTCGGCTCATTAAAAATTAATCTTGCTGCCGCGTTCTGGATTAATTATAAAGGTTTTATACAACTGGTTGGAAGACCTGCCAAGAAGGCATTGCAATAGTCCAGCCTGGACAAAACAAGAGCTTGAACAAGGAGTTGTGCGGCATGTTCCGAAAGAAAGGGCTTGATCTTCTTGATGTTGAATGAAGTAAATCTGCAGGACCGAATTTTTTTTAGCAGTGTGATCTGAGAAAGTCAGCTGATCATCAATCATAACTCCAAGATTTCTGGATGTTTTTGAAGGAGTTATGGTTGATGTACCCAACTTGATGGTAAAGTTGTGATGAAACGATGGGTTTGCTGGAACCACAATCAGTTCTCTCTTGGCAAGGTTGAGTTGAAGGTGATGGTCCTTTATCCAGCAAGAAATGTCTCTTAGAAAAGCTGTGATGCGAGTAGGTACCGTCTGATCATCAGGATGGAATGAGAGGTAGTACACACACAAAAACATGCATACATACACACACGCACATATTATTTGCTTTTAAAAATAAATATGTATAGCAATATAAGTAATCAGTAGTATTTGAAAATAATACAAATAAATAAATTACTACTTACTAGAAATGTTATTAGAAATATTTTTTAAAGATATACATATATACACATATGTGCATACACACACACACACACACACACAAGACAGATGCATTTGACAGATCCACTGCTGGGGTCTTTTTCACAGGACATGGCACCAGGCCAGCAACAGTGCGCAAGGCCTTCAGGCAAACCAGTGTCAAACACAATGACCCTGCAAAGACTCTCAGAAGTCCATATTATCCATAAGGGACCTGACTCAAGAGAAGAGGGAGGAAGGCCTATTTCTCATATACCCCCCCCCCCTTTCCAAACTCCCCCCTGGGCTAAGTGTTCTTAACCCGTTCTCTCATGGGTACCAAACAGAAGGAGTCCCCAGGCGTCCCATAATCACCTCCCCCTCCTCCCTGTCTCGCTCACTCACTCTCAATCTTTCTTCAGTAGCCAATTGCCTGAAATTCCTCAAAATGCATTGTGTAAATCTGTCCAAATTCCCTCTGATGTACTGGCATGGTTAACGCTGCTAAAACTGTGAAAAAAAAATTATAATAGAAAAATAAAATAAAAAAGATAACAAAACAACACTTGCATAAAAGTTACATAAATGCTCTTGTATCATGCTTTATATATAATATATATATACACTGTAATGCAGTCTATATGTAGTCTTATTCGGTAAAAAGCTGCAGGGCTTGTTGTGGGGGTAGAGTTTGAGACTGCTGCTCAGTGGAGACGAATGATGGGGGAATGCAGGCATAAAACGAATGATATTATTCCATGACCTGAGTCTAAATCATTATTTTCCTTCAATCTGGGCCAACAGCCACCAAACAAAGGATGGCTACCACAACCAGATCCCTTAAGGTTAAAAGCTGATGGATAAAGCAAGCAGTGCGTGTGGGTTGGCTCTGTGTGGAGATGGTCAGGGAGGGTAAGAGGAAACTACTCGTGTGTGAAGCTCCACACGTCGATCTGATTGCCTGCTTCTGTGCATGTAGATTTTTTTTTGTTTGTTTTTTTTAAAGAAGACTGACAGTGTTGTGTGTTGCCATCCCCTACTTCCTCTACCGCTCAGTGAACCTGTATACAGAGTCCAGGCCACAAGAGGCTGTTTAGAGGTTTGTTTATACCTTGGTTTATATTATCAAAAATTGGGTGAATAAAGGAACAGCTTGTAAGTTTGTGGGGATATTTCAGAGTAGATGACATTAAAATCACTTTCAAAGGCAAGACTGACGTTAGAAAATAGAGACTACTAAATACACTACAATTCAAATGTTCTTTTTTTTATTTTCTAAATAAATTAATACTTTTTTTTTTTTGCAAGGAAGCATTAAATATATGACAAGATGCAGTAAAGAGATATACATTTCATATAAATGTTGTTCTTTTGAACTATTCACCAAAGAATCCTGAAAAAATGTATTTTTTCCACAAAGATATTCTACATTGATAATAAGAAATACTTTTTGACCACCAAATCAGCATATTAAAATGACTTCTGAAAGAAGACCAAAGCATTGACTGCTGAAAATTCAGCTTTGCATCATACGAATAAATTACATTAATATATGAAACAGAAACAGAAAACTTCAAAAATATTTCACAATACTGTTTTTTTCTGTATTTTTAAAAAATAAACGCAGCCTTGGTGAGCTTGAAAAAATAAAAAATAATAAAATACAGACTTCAAACATCTAGTGTGTCTCATACTGTGAAGGTTTTGATCACATTTAATTTTCATAAACCGGATTTTCCAGCAAAATTATGGTAAAACGGTAGTAAAAAAAAAAAAAAGCACAGTAGTACCAAAAGATCTACCATGGTACAATATCAAAATGTTCCTGTCAAATTGAATTTACTCTGACTAAAGTGAACTAGGTGAGGATCTGTAGAGGATTTTTTGTTTTATCTGCTTTTCATTTAATTTCAGCTTTTTGTCTGCTACATCACTAGGATCTTTGAGGCTGAAAGGTGAAGGAACCAATATGAAAATACATGACATAATTGAACAATGCGTACAGACTCAAATGATCTAAATGGTTTACAGTCTGATGCATTATTTTGCCTTATAATGACTGCGTAATTAATTATCATCATTTAGGTCATGAAATAAAGTTCCCAGCTGCATGACCACAATCTATAATTGTTACATCCATTTTTGTGTGGCAGGCAGCAGTAAGAACTAGACCAGACTGGATTCTGCAGGTCTGCTCAAAGGTGATCTGCGACTTAATTAAGTCTGATTTACATAACACTCACTTTAAAGCAGGATGAGCGCAGAGACAGGAACAGTAGCCATGTTTGCTCAATGTTCTGGATGACAGCAGACCAGCCTGTTGAAGCTACACTGGTACGAGATGAAAGGATTGTTTATCTGCTCAGAGTATCGGTGGAGAGCATGTAGGGCTTTCGTGCTGACCTTTTCCAGTCACAGACTGTATGAGTTATTCATCAGATGGCAGAAAACATTGTTTGCTTAGCATTGAGGTCAACACATTTACACTGATGTACATTTACAGACAGTTTTGTAAAGTTCACTTTGCTCAAAAGTCTGTGGCCATTTAAAAGAGACCTATTATGCAAAATTCACTTTCACATGTTGTTTATACATAAATGTGTGTTTGTAGTGTGTGTACACAACCACCCTATAATGATAAAAATCCCCCACTCCTTTTTTTTAATCCCCATAAATCATAAGCAGTGTCTCCAAACAACCTGTTTTCTGCATTGCTGTCAATGTGATGTCACATTAGCCCCAGTCCCCCACCCACGAAAGTTAACAGACACTACTATTTTAACAGAGAACCGCCCTGAGCATCGAGTTGTACACAGTTCACTATTGCTCCACTGACGACAATGTCTCCCAAGCACTTTAGGTGTTCTGTAGTTGGATGTATTAATCCACATAGCTCTGTCCACTTACTTTTGAAATCTGAAGACGAGCCGTATTAATTTTGTTTTTGTAGAGAATTCTCCCTCAACTCTACCGAAATTCATTTATGTCTGCGCCAATCATTTTAACACATACTGCTTTGTGAATGAGGGTCAGTATAAAGCAGGTTTTGCATGAAGGTTGCTCCTGAAGGATGAAGTAGTGCCAACTGTTCGTCATCCAGCTTCATCTCCACAAATAGTAAGTATTACGTGTTAGTTTTCCAAATTGTCTTTCTGAAAGAGCTTTTTGGCACTCTCTAAGGCTAATGTTGCTAAAGCTACCATTGTCTGTCTGTCTGTTTTCACTGATGCTGCCTTCACATGCTACCAGAATGATCTTAAATATGAAAGTGGGAGTTAAAATTGCACATTACAACTCATGCAATGGCCCCATGAGTAGTTTTTTTAATCGCGCCGTCCCGTCTGTGGAATTCATAAAGTGCATTTTTTTATGCAAAGTACAATCAGATGACTGACTTTTAAACCATTTTATGTAAAGATAACAGGCTTGTTCTAATAGTGGAGTGTTTATTTTGAAAGTCTAGCACAGGTATTGTGCTTGCGCTCTTGAAGCTCCGCCCTCTTTCCCTGAGCACCAGCTCATTTGCATAAAAAAAAGACACAAAAATTGCATTTTGGCTCATACCCTGAAAGTGGCAGTTTTAACAAGCTATAAAAAAAAATTATCTGTAAGATATTTTGAGTTAAAACTTCACATACACACTCTGTGGACATCAGAGACTTGTTTTTCATCTTCTGAAAAGGTGCATAATAAGTCCCCTTTAAATTCTGTTCAAACACTTTTACTTAGTGGGTGCATTTACTTTCATGCAGTTGATATGCATATTTTTATACATTTACTATTTCAAAGAATATTTCCTCTAAAAATAAAATATCTGTATTTACTCACTCTCATGTAATTCCAAACATTAAGAATATTCTGGAGGGTCTTTTCCATAGAACAAGAGATGTAGTTGCTTTCTCTCTCTCTCTACACACACACACACACACACACACACACACACACACACACACACACACACACACACACACACACACACACACACACACACACACACACACACACACATATGTAAAATGGCATGACAAATGGCATAATGGCATGTGTATATACACACACACACACACACACACACACACACACACAAACACACACACAGGCCATTTTTCTTGCTGTCAAGTTTAGGTTCAGTACAATTTTTTTTTAAGAAGTCTCTTATGCTCAGAAAGGCTATATTTAGGATCAGAATTATCAAATTTGATAATATTGTGAAATATTATTACAATTTAAAATAATATTTTTCTATTTTAATATTCTAAAATGTAATTTATTTCCATGATGGCAAAGCTGAATTTTCAGCATCTTTACTCCAGTCTTCAGTATGAAATATGCTGATTTTGTGTTCAAGAAACATTTCTTATTTTTATCTGCATCGAAAACAGCTGTGCTGATTAACATTTTGTGGAAAACCATGATATATTGGATTCTTTGATGAATAAAAAAATATATATTTTTATGTACAACTTTGACTGTCTTCTTTGATCAATTTTATGCATCCTTACTGAATTAAATTAATTATTAAGGGGGAGAAATGGTCATGTAGTTGTAATGTGCCAAATGTAAATATGCTAAAGTAGAGTCGAGGTAGAAGGCAAGACAGGGGTGAGTAAAGAAAATACAATTTTTGGTGAACTGTCTTTAAAAAAATAACAAATGAACATCAGATTATCAGGTCAAAGAGATTCACATGATTAGGTTTATTCTACACCCAATGACCTTTCAATTTCACATTCAATCTCCATTATCAAAGGGACACAATGTTCAGATTCCTAAATATATTTAGATCAAGTAAATCTTGAGGCTGCATAGTTCATCAGAAGCCTCAAATCAGGAAAGAAAATCAGAGAAGGATTGGAATCTCCCAGTGGACCCGCAGTCAAAGTTATAGTACAGTGCAGATGCCGCCTTTTTGTTTATCTGAGTATGTTCAGCTGTCACAGACACAAAAGGACAGCTTCAGTGGCAAAGAGACTGTAAGAAACCAAGTGAAACAAAAGGAGGAGTGTTTCTCTCTCCTGTTCTTTCTCCACAGACCATTCCCATTCCAAGCTTAGATTTTCATAGCCTTATCTCACATTGCTAACACAGTCACAGCATTCAACCAGGTGCTTTCTTTGCAAAACAAAACAAAATTGGAAAATCTATATTTTGTTACTTGGTGATTTCAAGCTTTTAAGAATAATCAAAAAAACAACAACAAAAACACAGGGCTTCTACAATACACAAAATGCGTAAACCACATAAGTAGAAATTCTATTTCAATAATGGCCTTCAAGAGTCAGATATACTGTCCTGTTTTTCTGTATGAGACAGTGGCGAGACAGTATATGTCAATCAATCCAGAGCTTTTATCAACTGTGTTGCTGTTTCTGCTGAGCGTAAACCTAAAATGTAACTCAATGACAACTTTGTAATGATAAGGCTTTATAAAAAAAAAAAAAAAGGCTTCTCTTTCAAAAAAGCTTTAGGTTAATTTTCATTTTGCAAGGTCCTGTAATCCGAGCTTTCAAAAGTCATTGCTTTTTTCCCTGAACAAACTCAGTGAGCTACATTCCTGCGAGGCACAAGAGGTGGAGAAATCAAATATTAGCTAATCAACAAAACTCGCTACACAAACGGCTATGATTCCACTCATTAGCCCCAGAAGGCATCACTCTCTCCTCTCCTCCTTCCTGTTCCTCGCTTCAAAAGACGATCTCCTAGAGAATGCAGTCATCGGCAGAAAGAACACAAGACATTTCGTTTAATGTGTTTTTTTTTAGAAATCTCCCTTTAATACGTTAAACCTCTAACACTCTAACGTGTGAGTTCTGCGTAAAGAAAAAATAAATTTCAGAAAAAAAAGCTATGAAAATAACACTGAATGCATTAAAGGAAAAGACAGAAGCTGTGAACCATAACTATACAAATACACCCACTACCAGATATGTTTCCATTCTCATTAAGAGCAACATCCAACATAGCACATGCAGACAACAACAAACCTCCCAGTTCACATAAACACACACACACACACACACGTACGTTTATTCACATTACTATTACCATATTTATTTGAATGTTCTGACTTAATGTGTTTCATTTGTTTTATGGACACCTACATAATAAAGGATTAGATCATTATAGGCTACATCTACATTAATCCGGATACACTTGAAAATGGCATTTCTGTTTTAAAACACTCTGTCCACATTAGCATTTTCCAAAGGTTTCTCATCCACACTGAATTGCTGAATTGTCAGAAAACATTCAATTTGCTTTACTGTGCATTATGTATGTGTGTGTGTGTGTGTGTGTACATTTTAACATGTATACATTCATTATTTTGGAAATATAATTAAGAATTTTGGAACATCAATATTTAATATAACACAATATATAATTGCAGTCTTAATGTTTCAAATGGATGGAAACATTCAGTAATATCAATGCAGGAGAGGACAGATGATCAAACAAAGAGGAAAAGCAGTCTGTTTCTTTTCTCGTTTCTTCCATGACTGGAGCACACTGTGCTGTCTGGGGCTGATTACAGTAATTGGCTGAACCTTTGTATGACGTCTTAGACCCCCAAAAATGACAGAGGCCTCTTCCGCCCTCAATTTCATAGCACTGAACACGGCCTACAATTACTCTCGTTTGGATGGGAGCAGGGTACTGATTAAGGGGCATAATTTGGGCTAATTTTCTCTCAGTACATGTGCTTGAATTGACTTGCTTTATATAAACAGCCCGAGGCAGATTGTACAGCTGTCTGGATTTATGTGTAGAATCCGAATGTCAATAACACCTTGTGTGTATACGGTGTAAATGAGTTACTAAGATAATGAAAATAGTGGTTTCTGTTCAAATTTAATAGATTGTTCTGTGACATGTGGCTAATAAAACTATACATTCTAAAACTAAATACCATTTTTACAGTGCTGACAATCTTGTTTAAGGGAACTATATACAGTATTAACATTAAAACTATTCTTTCACCAATACTTACTAATAACGAATTTTGTACTCATGCAGACAAAGCATCGACAAAATTACCTGACTCAAAGAGCACAGTTTTGTGTCAGTGGGCATGTGGAAGGGGGTCAAACAAAAGAGGATTAACACAAACCAATTCACTGAAATCATCAAAATCATCTCTCCATGAAATCGCAAGAGTCTCAGGCAATGCCATTGGTGGAAGCCCCATTTTTTCAGGACAAATTATGAGAAAGAGTGAAGATGGCCTGATAATCTGTCCTTGGGGGCACCAGACACTCTACTACAGCACTATTGTTCTTGAGTTCAGCACCACGGAGAGCTAAACCAATCAGACGTGCTGCGAGGGAGTGTAGTCTACCATGTGCCAACCAATCACAATTAAACCAATCAAATTGTCACTTTTTCTCCCTGCATCCTCTTTTGACAGGGTAAGCTGTTATTTTAATATGTGTAGTTATTGTGTATTCTGAGAAATTTGTAAGCAGCATTTATTTGTCAAACCTGAACTAAAATTCAAATGAACAAAAATAAAATCCCTGGTAAAATTATTATTAAGTGAAGTGACTCAAAGCAGTTGTAGAGATAATGTCCATGCGTTTATGTACTCATACTGTATATTTAGGCGGCAGAGCCTGAAAATACAGCGAGCATCACGCGCGCTTCCGTGTGTGTAGTAAACGAAAATGCGCGTCTGCTCCATTCATTCACACAGAGACGGACAGAACATGCAGAATTCATATTTAAATAGTATTTTTTGTGGCTTAATTTTCACAGACACTAGACCATATTGTGTTTTAATTAGTGGTCGACCGATATATATATATATATTTTTTTTGACAGCCAATGCTGATATTTTGGTAAGCAGGGGGCTTATAGCCGATTTAAAGCCGATATGTATGTATATGTATATATGTAGCAAGCATATATTGATTGTTCTGTATACCATATAGAAGAAAAGAGAAAAAGTCAGTGCTTTGGCCTCTACTTATATGGAATTTAGTATGCTCTCATAGATTAATGTATATATAATACGAAATAAGTAGATACATAGCTTAAAAATAAATAAAAAAAATTCTGCAAATAAAATATTAAATGTTTATTGTAAAAACCTAAATAACATATAATATATTCATTAACTATTTTTAAAATGCATTAAAAAAAAAACATTCTACAAAATTTTCGTTTTAAAGAACAAAGCACTTATATTTTTAATGCTGTGTTTGTGCATGTTAATGTTTTTTTTTTTGTTAAAGCAGAGCTGGTTAGAAATGTTTACCCATTAAAAATGCTTTTTTACTGCGAAGAATCAGGAGAAAAAAAAACAGAAAAAAAAACTGGTTGCCATTCTAACCAGTGTGTCTGAAGAAAATGGAGGTGGTCTTCGATGAGCCATTTTGTTTGTCAAACCTAATCGAAAGCCAGAGGCAGGGCAGGAGCTTCTGGTACACCCCCCAAAAATATTCAAAACACTGTCAGTGATGCGAAACGCAAATTCAAAATGATAACCGTATCACCTCGACCCTCCTACATGAACATGAGGGCAGACTGCTCAAGAGTGTCAAGATAATTTAACAACAATAGCACAGGGTAAACTTCACTATCAAGTACTGGGTCAAGGATTGGCCAGAAATGTATACTGTTGTACCAAAACAATATGTAAAAGGCTTGAAGTCATAAACACTAGACTAGCTATTGAAATTCTGAGATCATTTATTACTTGTAAATGGCTTTTTAATGCCATTTAATGTTGCAATACTACTAGAGTGAATGAAGTAACTACAATGATTTCTTAGTGTAGATCCTCAACAATAAGATAAGATGTTAGGAAGGTTACACTGCATGCAAAATACATCAAGATTGCCTCTATAACCAATTAACAATGGCCCTTACCAGCTCCCTAAAGGGGTGGCCATTTTCCCAGAATGCACTACACCCCGCAGTCTCTGGCTCAATCAGATAGGGCTTCCAGTATAGATAAAACAAACAAGGACACTTATAAGGGAAGACAAATATTGGAATCAAACACATACTGTACATGCTCACTCACTTGTGCTGTCCTCTGACAGATAATCTTGTCATGCTGGACTGAAGCTACAACCCATTATGCACTGCTTGTTATTCTTTTACAATATAATCTAAGCACAAACCAGTCGGGGAACCCACATATGAAAAGATCACTATCTGATAACAGAAAGAAACATTTCCATAATTAAACTATGGTGGAAATTATTACATGGAATAATTGGTGCTGATTAAAATAAAAAGGTCACTCATATTCTCACCTTGCATAACATGCAATCAGATACGTCACCCTCACTGGTTTCCAAATCCATGTAGGCCATTCTCTTTGATCCTTGTGATTTTGGAAACGAAATAGTTTTCCAGTAATAATAAGGTCACTTTCATAAAGGCAATAACTGAGCATATGCATGTGGAAGTCCCAGCCACAACCATATTACAATGTGCAAATTAGCCAACCATAAAATCATGTATTGGTATTATAATTATCCACGTGATTAAATAATAATATTAAAGATAAAAGGATTAACGTATTGATTTTTAAGGACTGCAATTTATCTACATTTCTTATGAAAACAATCCTGAAATTTTAAAACAAAAGGTTAATAAAGGAAACATTTTGCATTCTATTAAGCTGACACAAATTTTAAGTCATGACAGAATTTAAAGTTTAGTGAATGTCAACTTTACAGTGACAAAAAACAAACAAACAATGAATACCATTGATCATACATAGAATAAGCTTAAAATATGCTTAGTCTATATTTTTCGTAAAGACTATTTACTAAAATTAGGTTTAGGTAACCCATACGAAAGGAAAATATATTTACCAAAATATTTCTTAAAATATATTGTGATATATTGTAATATATTATTTTCCCTTTTTATTTTCTAATATTTTATATATTTGAATACATTTAATAATATATTGATGATACATATATTATATAATATATTGCAAAATATACAAATGATTGCCGCTTTCAATATATTGCAATATATTGGAAAAAATAAATATATATAAGAATATATGCCTAATATATTACATGATGTTTTCCAATATATTGCAATATATTTTTGTTTCATAAGGGAACAAAGGCAGACTTGTCAGAAAAATATAAATCTTTGTTCATACAAACCAAAGTACAGGAGCTAATGTCATTTTGAACACTCTTCCTCTTATCAATGAGTAAAATAGTTTAACAAATTAAATGCATAAATATCAGTTCCATAACAAAGAGCTGAGTTTGCATGGGAAGCAGTCGGTGTAGTTTATTTTCCACTGATTTACTCCACAAGGGCCACATCTACCATGTCTTACAGGTTTTTTTTTTTTTTTTTTTTTTTTTCACAAACAAATCACAGTGACTCTTCCTGCATCATCAAATTGCCCTTTTTAGTTTGCCTCTGATAAAGATTGTCCTTGAATTCTACAAAGCAGTAGAGAGAGTTTCTTAAATGTGATGAATACAGTGCATTTGCCCCCCCCCCCTCTATTAAACATAACATAAATTAAACTGACATGGTTATGATTACAGACAAAATGCATGATTTGATAAAACTGTTTTTTTTTTTTTTTTTTTTTTACAAAACTGCAAAAAGAGAAGCTAGTCTCTTCCACAGTGTGTCATTTTGATTTTTCCAAATGTTAATAATAATAACTTTTTCTTAACTTTTTCTACCTGACATATGATTCACAGAGAAAATATGTTTTCCTAAGTTAGCTGAAATGCATGTTTTGAAATGTTTTTTATTTTCCTCCACAAAACTGCACAAAGAGGAGCTAGTCTCTTCCTTAAAGGGGGGGGGGGGGGGGGGATAAATAAATAAATAGGAAATGTAAAAATAGATTTAGCTGCAAGAGAGAGAGGGCACAGATGCTCATGGCCCAGGCACAAGAAAGATGAATGATGGGCCCTAAATGAAATGTCACTCCCAGTAATGGGAAAAGTCAAAGCCGGAAAGCAGGTCACTTAAATTGCAAAAGATACACTTAAGCGCTTCTGCCACAGGCGCAGTAGAGTTGACAAAATATTAGCTGGAAGCTAAAAATAGAAATGTGGAAGAATAGCCTTAACAATTTGGCATAGCTAACCAAGCCCTGAATCATCCAGTGGGACATCAGAGTTTGTGGAGCCAACAACAGTGCCTATGAAGATACACTATACAGTACTGTTATTCAATATTTATTTACATTAAGTCATTCTTCCAGCTGAAGTGTCCCATGAGCTTCAATCATTCTTTCAAATTTCTCAACAGGCTTCTCAAAACCCTTCTTCTTCATGCTAATGTCATTTGGGATACTTTTGTCCCAATGTCTGTTTATTTAAGGTCATTAAACTGATACTTCCTTTGCTGGGATTTCCACAGAACAATAATAGTAGAATTACGTACAGTATTGTCAGCTCCACTGCAATCATGTGTCATCATCACCATATACATATACAGTATTTGACCAAATTTCAGCGCTTCTGCCCCTTCCTGTAAAATTGTCCTACATTTTTCTTTTTTCCTTTTAAATATAACCAAAATGTCTATAAAAAAATGTCTGTAATACATGGGTGGGTTATTTGTCATGCCTCTGCCCCTCAGTGCTTTCTGTCAGTGGCAGACATGAGGAATGACACGTTAAACTCACCAAATGCTGGATGAATGTGAAAATAACACCTCTGGAGTATTCATTATTTTAAGCTTCAAAATGTTCCACAAGCTCACATTATTCATTGACACTAGTGTGTAACAAACTGCTTTAAGTGCAACAGAATGTCAGCTATGTCTAAAGTGACAGAAATCTAAATGACAAAGAGGAGAATTAAATGCAACATAGGCTATATGCACTATACCAGGAAAACTAACTATAATAAAGCCATTCCCAGGAGGATTTTTTACTTTTGCCAAATTTGAAAAAGGGGATTTTAGCATGTCAGTTGAATCAGCATATCAGGAAATGACGGAGGGCAACTTAGTTCACAACTCAACCAATTAAATCCAAGTTTAGAACTTAATATTTAATTAAATTAGGGTGTGCGATATCACAATTTCTGACCATGGATGATTAAAATGTCTCCACAATCTGGGTTTGAAGAAATATTGTAGTATTGCGCGCCACAGCATATGTTGCATTAGTTGTAATTTTGGCAGGTCTTATGCATTCAGTGACAGCAGACTAATAGTGCTAAACATACAAAAAAAAAAAAAAAAAAAGTTTTAAAAAATGTTAACGTTTAATGATTGTTTTAGATCCATTATAGAGCCTGAACCCATATGACTTTGAACAGTGACCGTGAACATTTTGTTTACTGCAGCCGCAGCCATCATTAACAAGCGCGAACCGTTGACTCTGACAGTGAATGAGAATATGAGACGAAGCGAACGTCATGGGTTTTTATTTAAAAGAAAGAACGTAGCCTTCGTTTTTTATGTAGGCCTAGGCAATTTATATATTTACAATACTTACTAAAATATAATTAATATTATTTTATTGCTTTTGTATTAGATGTTTGAAGAGTTTGGTAGACCATAACGCAAATTTACAACCGGCAAGTCGGTCGGACTGAAAGTCATTCCTAAATTGACAGGGTCGGTCGGGTTACGGCAAACAATAATATTATTAAGGATGGCCTAAACCACACAGTTCTTTATTTCTCAGGTACAGTTGGTGTATTTAGAAGTATCATTCAAGAAATTGAATGAACAAATTCATAGTGTAGCTAAAGCCACAAGTCTACCAAAGCTTCGATTGAAATTTCATAATCTAATCTGTAAAACTGTGAATTAGAAAATATTTTATAAAATTCACAGTTTTACAGATTATATTAGGAAATTTCAATTGAAGCTTTGGTAGATTTATGGCTTTAGCTACACAATGTTTTTAAAATCATATCCTACATGAATGTTTTTTTTTTAATACATTTAAACAATATGTTTTTAATATGTTTATTTTTGTTTTTATGTTTGAGCTTATATATCTCTATTATCATAACAGTCTGGGTAATTGTTGAACAGTAAACTTTGAAGTGTCAGCTTTGTGAACATTTGTTGATTATGTAGCTACGCAGAAAGAATCATGAGCAGAAACCTTTTTATTTTGGGTATTTCATTTCTGTTTCCATGCTGAAAAAAATGTGGGGTGACTAGTAAGGGGTTAATAACAAATATAAAATAATGACAAAAATTTTAATCTTCGCCCACATTGACTTAAAGATCTGTCATTCTTTTTTTATTTTATATTTTGTTAAAATAGGGAAATTAGGCTGTACTGCTCAGATAACTTGCAAAATATTAAAACTAACATGACAAAAAAAATGGTGATTCTCCTGAAAAAATTGTGGTGTGATATTTTTGCCATATCATCCACCCCTAAATTAAACTGAATATTTTCCTGTTAAAAGTGATCATTTTTCATCTCTGTTTGATAAGTCAACATAAAATCAAAATGGACCCCATTACGTTCTAAGTACACATTCCTGGTTTTACTATAATGGATACATAAGTGTGCATTACAACAACAACAAATTCCTTTCATCCAAATGCAACAACTTCCATCACTACAAAGAGGAGAAAACAGCCTACTGTAGCAGGCAGCGCAAGATCTGTTCATGATATGCAAAATACAGGAAGAAAATCCAATATATTGAATTTTATATGGATGTTTCTGAGGAGAACCGACTGTTTTCAGAAAAGTTTACTTTGTTTTCTTTTCATGTTGTCAAAATCCAAAAGTTTACCATGGGTTTGCTCAAGGTGTCTAACATTTTATATTTTTATTTTTATTATTATTTATGAGTCAAATAAGTTCTGTTGTTAACATAACGGGACGTTGTGCTCTAGAATACACAAATATGGCTGAATAGATCAGTTATTTCCTTAAATGGAGGCAGTAAACCAATAAAACTATTCTGCCATCAGAAGAAATTTCAGGTAAACAGCTGCTCTTGCAGTAGAGCTGAACTAAAATCGCTAAATATTTTATTCAATACAGTCAACTTACCCAAAATAGCAAACACTCTCATACTAAAGGTCGGCTATGTTAAATTCATAAGCCATGTCGGATGCCAGGGGGTGTAAACAGAGGAAGTCCTCTGCTAGCGTAATGCTCCTGGCACATACAAGTAGAGATGTTCCGATACCCTTTTTCTCTTCCCGATACCGATTCCGATACCTGGGCTCAGGGTATCGGCCGATACCGAGTACTGATCCGATACCTGGGTGTATATCTGTATATACAGCTGTATATACTACTAGCCCTGTGTAAATTGCTAGAATTTTTTTATGGTGTGCTTCAGACAGATCCCTCAATAAAACATGAACAAATACATGGTGAACTACTGTATTTATTACAGTATTTTTATTATCTAACATGAATTTGACAGTATTATTTATTTTCTTATGCAAAAAAGAACTTCAAATGCAGCCAAAAATCTAACACCGCAAACTAAAAAAGGTATTTAAGTTTTACAATATAACTGTATAAAAAAACTGCAACAAAAAAGATCTATTAATCAGATAATCTCTTTACAACAAAACAAGTAAAAAACAAGCAACCATCTAGGCATAATTATTATTATTATAGAGACGTATTATTATTACTGTAGGCTACAACAGTAGCTTTATATATTGTCAATTTACTCATGTAAACCAAACATTTATTTTAATGGGCTGCCATGAAGATCTTTGAGTGTCTGTGTTTATGATATGACAGTATTCTCAAATGAAACGGTAAATTCTCATGAAGTGACGGTTTATGCGTTCGTGTCCTCATGACACACAGCAGAGACTACAAAACAGCGAGCTCTCGCGCATCTGTGCCAGTCACCCACAGAGATGTAGATTTTGCGGGAGTAATATTTAAATAGTATTTTGCAGTTTAATATTCACAGACACTAGTATATATTCGGCTACTGTCTGGAGCCCTGCGCTTTGACTTACACGGAAGCGACTGAACGCAGCTGCCGGTACTGAATATACTCGAGAGTCTGTAACTACCGGTACTACAGAGACATACTGCTAACCACTGATCTATAATATAGTAGCGGCTTCACTGTGTTTTGGCAGTTTAGAATGTGATGAGTGATCCAGTCATATATAGATAAGGGCTGCTAACGCGTTTTCATTTCTTCTTCGCTGCTCTAAACAGGGGTTGCTTGTGGCAACACAGCACAACTTCCTGTGTTTTCAATGCATTTTGAGCAGCGAAGAAGAACCGTGCAGCGGTTAGGCAAAGCTTGCGGTCATAACTAGGTCTTTTTTAAGAAAATGGTATCGGATCGGTATATGGGTTCATGTACTCGCCGATGCCGATGCCAGAATTTGTTGTGGTATCGGAGATATTTCCGATACTAGTATCGGAATCGGAACAACTCTACATACAAGCAATACTTGCAAAACCCTGGCAGCAATCTTGACACATGAGCACATGATGACATCCAAACAACAGCTTGTGATTAGCCCAGAAGCATGAATGTCTGGTGGTCTCGCTCTCAGTTATGTTACCCATCACTTCCACCGTGCTTAGATGGGAGGAAAGTGACAGGGCAAATGGTAATCAAAGCAGTGACCTCTTGACAGGAAGTCTACACCTTTAGCATGAAGCTGCCAGCTATTCCCGACCCGCCAAACCAAAGATGTGTCCATGCAAACATTATTTGTGACACAAAAAAGACACAAAAAAATCAATCCACACAGAAGCTATTTTACTATAAGAAAGGAATATTAATACAGCAGAGAGGATGTCATAATCTGATGTGTAACCTTCTCATTTCTATGCTCTATCATCTCGTGCGCGGATCTGCATATCGCATGAAACCGAGCCATCATGCGGAGGAACACCTATAAATGTAAACGTACGTAACATATCAGCGCAGATTTCCCCGTGTGTAGAGCGAACCCACTCGTGCAGACTAAGCGTACCGTTTAATCTGGGACATGAAAGGGTACAACACCGCCTTTGAAGTCTTTCAATTCCTAAATAGAGCTTTCTGAGACAAAGACCCACAGTGTTTATAAAAAAATAAAAATAAAAATGCTTTTTTGATGGTGTGATGCCAGATGGTGGATCTAAAGACCTTAAAACATTAACCGCCTCCTAAAAGGAATGGAGGTGCTTGTGTCAGTTTGATTTGGAACACCGGAAACAGTGGCTTAAGTTGTGGCTAAAAAGAAATGCTTGCTCTAATACTAATGCTTGCTTTTTAATATCTGAAAGTGTTTGTCAACTAGCAAATTACATTTCATTAAAGTCACCATGAAATAAAAAGCGAACACTAGCTAAAATATACATTTGTTTTTAGAAATACTTTGTAAAAAAAAAACAAAAAAAAAACACTATTATTATAAATGATTCATCAGTGTAAAAAAAAACATTTATGTTTGTAATCTATCATAACGTAACAAGTTGTTTCATGTTTCATGAATATATATACATATATTAATCAGTATTGTACAGTAGATATGCTGGTGTCTGGCCCCAGATGTTTTCTAAACACAACCGATGTGTGCACCAGATAAATTACATTCTGCCCTCTGCTACTGACTTTGCCTGAGGTAAAATTTTTCAACTGATTTACAGAAACTACTGATTATATCATGACACTATTAAAGAAACCGTATTCTATACTTTTTTTACTTGCCATCAGCTCCCAGTATCATATTTTAATAAAACTGTTCCAAAGTCTTGTGAAACATTAGCGAAAACATCTTACAGTTACTCAGGTTCTAAAACAATTAAGTTCTATATTGAGCACTTACACTGTAGGGACGCAGTAATTGCCCTCTGATTAAATATTGCTTGCTTTGAAACAGACAATCATCCTTCATCACCATATTGCCTCGCTCTGGTTGGCAGGGCATCTCATCTGGATTGAGGTCACAGTCTATAAAAAAAAACTAAGTTTCGGCCGAAACCGAACCCCGTCAAAAAGCCCAGTATTCGGCAGAATCCGAATCCTGGATTCGGTGCATCCCTAGTATAGATACGTCATTGATAGGCGACAATGATCCGTCACAAGCCATAATTTAAAACTGGAATTTCTCTGGATTTATAAATCCTTGGTAACTTTTGGGATAATGTTAGCACACAACTGCATGAACTATATCACAGTGTGCAAGAGGTTTTTGGATATTTTATTACAAAAATCTTACATATTGTGCCTTTAAAATAATAAAAGTAGTGATTATTTTTTATAAATTTAAAACAATTTTCACTCAGAAATTGCTAGTAAATTTAAACAATTACACTGAAATGACAAAAAATATTGAATTAAATGTGAAACTGCAGTAGTAATTTCTTGTAAAACGTACTCCAGTATGTATTGTGCATCAATTGTGAAAATTAAAATCAAAAATTAAAACCTGTGCAGGTACACAAATCAAGCCTTCGCTATTCTCTGCTTCCTTTTTAGTGACTGTATAACCTGCGGTTGAGCATGAGGTCAGTGAAGTCCAGTTTGAGAGTGTGTGTGTGCACCCATAACAGGTTCTCAAGTCCAGGCCAGGGCTGACCTGCTTCCTCATGGCGCTTTGCCCAGGCAAGACTCATGCATATTTCACAATGCACACAATTCAAACGGTGCTCAGCACATACCCACATGGCAGGTTAGCCCGGTTCAGTTAAAAAAATGAACTGGGTCAAATACATCCACCCAGAGATTCTGCCGGCAGTCTAAATTTTTTGAAAAATATACATTTTGAGAAAACAAAATGCTACAGTTGGACTAAAAAAACACCTGCATCCAAGTCTGAAATTAAATGACACTTTCTCAAGCAGGAAGTTTGAAGTTGAAAGGAATGCAGCATAGTTCTCAAAGCTATTCTTACCCCTTAAGCGTGTCCACACATTAGCATTAGGAATAGTGGTGTGAGCTACTCTAAGATTTCCACTGATGCACAATCATGCAAAAAATTGTCTGTTTTGATTAGTTTGCAGGTGTAGTTTGTCTCATACATACCTAGACGCACACATTTACTTGGATATATAGATGAGGACATACCATAAAAGTTTCTCTTTTTTTTTTTTAGCTCATAGCAAAACTAGAAACAATTCCTAGAAAATAAATTAAAATTTACTCATCCTTTAAGATGTTTGTTTCTTCATCAGATTTAGAATAATTTAGCATTACATTACTTGCTCACCAATGAATCCTCTCCAGTGAATGGGTGCTGTCAGAATCAGACTCCAGACAAGTGTTGTCTTTTTTTTTTTTTTTTCAGAAGCGACAGTTTAAAGTTAAAACACCATAATAATGGATTTATTTCTTATAAACAGTTTTTTACTTCACAAGACATTGATGGATTGGAGTTGTGTGTATTACTGGTGGATTATTGTGATGTTTTTAGTAGAAATGTTCCAATACCCTTTTTCTCTTCCCGATAACGATTAAGATACCTGGGCTCAGGGTATCGGCCGATACAGAGTACTGATCCGATACCTGGGTTTGTATCTATATATACAGCTGTATATACTACTAGCCCTGTGTAAATTGCTAGAATTATTTTATGGTGTGCTTCAGACTTATCCCTTAATGAAACTTGAACTACTGTATTTATTAAAGTATTTTTATTATTTGACATGAATTTGACAGTAATATTATTTATTTTCTAAAGCGAAAAAGAACTTCAAATGCAGCCAAAAATCTAACACCGCAAACTAAAAAAAGGTATTTTAGTTTTACAATATAATTGTATAAAAATTGCAACAAATAAGTCTAGGAATATAAAAAATATATATATTAATCAGATAATCTCTTTACACAAAACAAGTAAAAAAACAAGCAACCGTCTAGGCATAATTATTATTATTAATAGAGACGTATTATTATTACTACATAGAGACATAGCTAAATCTACTGTAGGCTACAACAGTAACTTAATATATTGTAAATTTACTCACGTTAAACCAAACATTTATTTTGATGGGTTGCCATGAAGATCTTTGAGTGTCTGTGTTTATGATATGACAGTTTTCTCAAATGAAATGGTAAATTTTAATGAAATGACGGTTTATGCGTTCGTGTCCTCATATAATGACACACGGCAGAGACTACAAAACAGCGAGCTCCCGCGCATCGGCTCCCATCTCCCACAGAGATGTAGAATTTGCAGGAGTAATATTTAAATAGTATTTTGCAGTTTAATATTCACAGACACTAGTATAGATTCGGCTTAGTCTGGAGCCCTGCGCTTAGACTAACACGGAAGAGACTGAACGCACGAATATACTCGGGAGTCGGTAACTTACTACCTGTGCTACATAGACGCTGGTATCATCACATTTTTACATTTTCAGCACCGACTTGGTAGTGAAGTGCCAGTACTTGTGGCATCCCTAGTCGCCGTTTTACTGTCTGGTTGGTCCAGTCTGAAATACTTCTAAACAGCGGGCATACTGCTAACGCGTTTTCATTTCTTCTTCGCTGCTCTAAACAGGGGTTGCTTGTGGCAACACAGCACAACTTCCAGTGTTTGCAATGCATTCTGAGCAGCGAAGAAGAACTATGCAGCGGTTAGGCAAAGCTTTCAGTCATGACTAGGTCCTGTTTAAGAAAATGGTATCGGATCGGTATATGTGTTCATGTACTTGCCGATGCCCGAATTTGTTGTGGTATCTGTGATATTTACGATACTAGTATTGGAATCAGAACAACTCTAGTTTTTATCAGCTGTTTAGACTCATTCTAACAGCAACCATTCACTGCATTAGATCCATTGGTGAGCAAGTGATGAAATGCAGAATTTCAAAAAATATGATCCAATGAAACAACAAACGTATCTACATCTTGGATGGCCTGAGTGGCTGGTACATAGTACATTTCAGCAATATTGTTATGTATTATTATTATTATTATTATTATTATTATTATTATTATTATTATTATTATTATTATTATTTGGCTGAGCAATTCCTTTAATAGTATCCTACTGGCTATATTCCATATTCATTTATATCAGCAATCCTCTTAATGATTATTAGATGCTTACTATTTCCAGCATTTACACAATACTACTGCAGGTCTGAATAAATAATTCAAATAACTCTCAATCAATGATGGCTAGTAGTGCTTAATATGCTCATTTCGTGCTTGACACAATTAAAAGTGATTGTGGGAATAAAAGCCTTTTGCTGTCTCCAAGTACACAAAGTAATGAGGATCAATAGGAGCATTGCTGGACACCAGATGTTCAGATCTGCTCACTTTAATTATGCAATTACAGCTTGGCACTGTATGACCTCTGTCCAGAACCAGATATCTACACTCAGTGACTTGCATGTAAACTCTCATTACCACAAGAAACATGTTTTATCAAGGATAATGAAAGAAAAATATTGTCTTGACCCTTGGAGTAGCCACCAAAATACATGTATAAAAATGTCTCTGGCCTATTTAAGCCTTTTTTGAATAACAGCCAGCACAACCTTTAGAAAATATTTGGAAAAAATATTTCATCAAAAAGTATGCTTTTAATTTCATATGACAAAAGCATCCTGAAAACATATATGGTTATATCTCTCCGTTGTTTTGCTCTGTAGAAACTAGAGAACTCCATTAGGTATGGACAGAGTCTTATTTTCATCAGTGTCATAAAGACAAGTTGTGTCATTTCTGAATCAATTTCCATTACTGAAACATGACATTTTTAAATGACATAACAGAACGATGCTATTCACTCAGAATGTGAAAAAAATCGTTTTACTGTTTGAAGCAGAACATTTTCAAAAAGATGTAACCAAGTGATTGAGATGTCTTAAAAAAATAATGAGAGGTAGTATCTTAAAGGGGTCATCGGATGCCCATATTCCACAAGTTAATATGATTCTTTAGGGTCTTAATGAAAAGTCTGTAACATACAGTAGCTTGGTTAAAAATTCTCAATGGTAGTGTAAAAAAAAAAAAAACATTTTTTACCCCGTCAAAAACAGCTCTTTTCAGAAAAAGCCATTTTGTACCATTTTCCTTTAAATGTTAATGAGCTTTTAGTAGAAAAAAAAACAACAACAACAACACACATTTCAGTTCAAACAACTTGTAAAAGTGCATGTAACATCCGATGGCCCCTTTTAAGAAGATACAGTAGCACACAAAAAATGCCATTAACTTGTGTTACACTTTCAAATTTTGTACGTGAAGACCACCATTTTCTCTAAACCCTCCCCTAACCAAAACAGATACATTTTACTAATTGAAGTGGTTTAGAAGCAGTCCCTTTTGCAAATGTGCCCCTACTATAATGACATTTTTTTTGATAATTATTATTATTACCAACAAATTATTACATAATATTATTAAAAAAATATATATTATTAAAACAAAAAATAAATATAGCCCTTGCTCTTACATGTAAAACCCTATTCTGCAAACCAGTTTGTGAGAGTAGTTTTCACCCATTTTACCCCCAGTTTTCAGTGCATCTGATTTCTATCTTTTTGTTCATTTCATTGTCATGAATGCCTATTTCAACACATAATTAACAGTCTTTTGTTCACCTTGCAACATCCAGACTAGTCTATCAAAATCAGAATGGTAGCCTTGTTCTCCTGCTTTGTCAGGGACAAAAGACTGCCACAAGCCAGTTGGACAGGAGGACAATAATCACATTTAGCCATAATGAAATGGCACTTGTTCCCTCTGGGGACCAGATAGGAAATCATTGTGTACAGTAGCTTAATATGTCAGGTGTGACTCAGGAAAATTGGAGGCAATTATGTGCATAACTGCATTCAGATGGGTGGACCGGGGTGTGGAAGAGTAAGGCTTCATTTTTTTGTTTGTTTGTGTTTACATGTGTGCGTATCAGGTGTGATTGATGTTCTTTTCTGAGTTACGCTGAAAAGAGCCTTTGGGATTTGGAAATAGAGTGCCGTGGGGAGGGGGACGGTGAGGAGTTCTGTTGTCTCGGTTACACTGTATGGAGAGGGGGGAGATCACGGAGGGGGAGGTGATGAGGCTATTTTGTTAAAGGACGCCCTGTGTGGCAGGTCCTGATTATACAAGAGAGGCCATCGCTCTCTGATCAGCAGACAGCCAGCAAGGTGGCTCAATCATGCTTTCCTAAGAGCTCTTCCAGCACTGATGAGGCCCGAGGAATCTTCAGTGCATGGCATAAAAAAAAAAATACAAATACAAATTATGGACAGCATGTAATACAAAACACAACTCTGCTAGTTACATCAAACTGGCATGTTTCCTAAAATATTCTTACCAAACAGAGGACGCATGCTTCATCTATCCTTCAAAAACATATTTGCTTAGAGACAACATTTGTAACCTACTTTTATTAAGAGAGTAATTAGGGTCTATTTTGAAAGTAGGCTTATTTAGGCTCATTACATTTGTGCCATTAAAGAGTGTAAACTGTAGATGAATGGAAGGGGAATTCTGGCTAGACAGGTTTGTTCAATGAGTGACATAGAGACAGAGTGACTGAGGGATTAGTAGAGCAAATGGAATTACAGGCCTCCCAAACATGTGATAAAGATTTCATTATCTAGCTCTCACACACACCGACTCACTGTAGGGCAGACCTGCCTTCAGATGTGTGGTAATGGAGAAATAATACTAAACGGTGCCATAAAAACACCCCAATCAGAGGAATAGACTGGCAAAGCCTTTTGTACTACAGCGAGTGGGGTGTAAATATGAAAAAAATCAAATCAAATCACAACAGGATTCTTCATTTCAAATTTTAAGCAGTCAGAAATGTTAGTTCAGTTTAGTTTGGAAAGTTTCAGTTCAGTATGACACAGAAACATAAAAGCAATTAAAAGTCTGAAATACAGGTGCTGGTCATATATTTAGAATATCATCAAAAAGTTGATTTATTTCGTATCACCAGTAGACAGGAAAAAGTAGAAAATAATTAAAACAAATGAAAGAAGAAAAAAAAGGTAGGAAAGGGATAAGAAAAAGAATATAAAATGCAGTAAAAAAGAAAAGGTTTGAAAACAATAGAAAAATAAGGAAAAGCAAAAAGAATAGTTTAAACAAATCTGAAGGGAAGGGAAGGGAAGCTGGGTACATCCTTAATGGAATCAAATCTGATTAGATAATTAGCATAGTATTTGCATAATGGCACTGCAATTCATTACCTTGCATGTGAGTTCATCATCATAGCGTGAGCTACAGTGTTTCTACTCCCCTCGGTCCTGTAACAAAGCTCATACTCTCCATTGCAGTCTGAAAAGGTCAACTCATTTACTGCCTCCTGTACCAACTAATATCTATCAAAGTCTCGCACACTTGCAGGATGCCTTACGAAATCTCTGGGTGGTCTGAACCAGAGCCACAGTAACCAATCTAACCACTTTGTGAATTAAACAATATTTGCAGACTTGTACTGTACTTTTTTTTTTTTTTTGTGTGCAAATTATATAATATGATAAATAGGAACAAGCTTGTATTAAATGATAAAAATAAATATTACAATCACATTAATCATTTAATTTTAGAAGAAAGAAAAACAATTATTCGCTTTTTTTAAAGGAATCTCCACAAAATATTTCTTCCATGTATTATTTTCAACAGTAAACCTCAGTTTGTTTGGCAAAAAAACAAAAGAATGTAATTTGCATTTGATTTAAAATAAATATTTAATTCCTTTATACAATAAAAAAAAAATAAAAAAAATTGAAGGGCTCTATTGTTCAAAATGTTGAAATTGAGACTTCTGGGTTTATTTTTTTTACAGTGTGTAAAAAAAAAAAAGGTTCCATTGGGTACTGGTACCAAATTTCAGGTACCCAACCCTACTGATAGCTCAATGAGCCATAAACGAGAACTCTTTATATCTTATGTCTATGGCTATAAAAAAGCAACCTCTGATCAAACGGACCTATTTTGAAGACCCTAGTAATATCATATCGGTCTCCTCTGAAGTTACACAAGGTCTCAACAATATCAGAAACTTAATATGAACTCATGAAATACTTCATTCGATATTCTATGCTATGCAATACACAATATTTTTACTTCAGCTTACTTCACCAAACATAAAAGTATTCGATTGGGACTCTTATTGGCAGTATGAAGTTGCATCACAGATAAACTAACAGATGAAAAGAAAGAGAACAGAATCAAAAGCAATGAGAAACAGAAAGTCCCCATAGACCCTTCTCCATCTTTGTCTTCTGACTTTCTGTTGTTTGTTGACATATGCCTGTGCCAGAGAGGAGAACAGGGTGCTGACTGATATGATTGACTTCAGACTAGGTGCCGAGGAATGGCGTCCAAAAGCAGACATGAGTGACAAGCCCTGGGATACCCAAAAACAGCTGCTGCCTCTCACTTCCTCCCTTTATAGTAGTGCAGAAACAACACTGTCAAATATAACAAATCACTACAATTAGAAAGCTTCCTAAGGTATAACTGCAAGAGGTTTCTGAAGAAAGGTTTAAAAATTTGAGAAACATTTAGAGATTTATGTGCTGTACAATTCAAGCTGCAATGACAGGTAAGGGAAGAGATGTGGCAATGGAAAAAAAAATGCAGATAAAGAAAAATTTTGTAGTATCGTTCAGCACCACAGAGATGCAAATAGGCTCCTAAATGGAAGCCCTTGTTGTCTTCACTTGGGCGTACAGCCAGGCTGATTTGTAATAATGTCCCTCCATCTAGCAGAAGGATTTAATGCAGGGTGGTAGCGGGAGAGACAAACAGTGTTGGAGACAGGGATACAATACAAGTGCTTTTGATGCAACGCAGGCAAATACGTGCTAATGCATCTGACCGCCTATACTGTATTGTCGGTCTGCCAGGTTGTCGCTGACTGGGCTCTGACTTAGCACTTAAATTGGGTTGAGGGAAGAAACTAGTTTGGCACGTGAAATTGGCAGCATATGCCAGGATTCATTTTAGTTCATATCAGCATTCATGCAACAGAAAGCCACACCCTTTATACTATACTATGCACTTCTTATGTCCAATGACTTTGCATGTTTTCACACCTGGTTTGATTGATCAATTCTGTATTCCTTCTAAGCGAACCCACAAGTCTCAATTCACATTCATTTATTTAAAAGAGACTTTTACCCCAAGCGACTTACAAATGAGGAATATTACAAAAAAATTGTCCTAGAGCCAACAAAACACACAGGACAGGGCTTGACATTAAGCTTTGACATGTGCTTGTCCTTCGAACATGTAAATCAGTCATTTACGTGTCTGAGTAAAAAAGTTACTTGTCCGGGGGAAAAAAAGGTAAAAAAAACCCAAACTGAAGCAATAGTCTTATCAATGCTCTATCGGGTATTACTTTAATCATCATATTTGTGCATTTTTCCCTTAAATTGATTACTGTTACACTTTTTTACTTATATTTTCCTAACCTGATTAAATTTACGTGTCACCATTTACGTCAAATTCTTACATTTGATCAATACATTAAGTTAGAATGATAATACACTATATGGTTGTTAGTATTCAAATGAAATCAGTATTTAAAAAAAATCTGAAGCTAAGTACTGGGGGGGGGGGGGTGACTCTCCAACAAAAGATAAACATTAGGCAATCACGCTGAAAACCTGGGAACTTAAAAAATACAGTAACTGTATACTGTGTGTGATTGTGCTTTGGTTCATGCACTGAAGTCCTGCAAAGAATCAAACCAATTACAGGCCTTGTCTATTGAAGAATGAAGTTATTTGGCCACTGGGAGACATGCTGAAATATTGGATCGGGTGAGACGGCAGGATGACATGTGGCACAACAGCGTTCCACAGGGATGTTCAGCCCAGCAGCAAGTCAATGCTAAATCGGGCCCATCTACAAGCCCCACTAGAGAAGCCAGCTATGAAATGACATGACACACATGTACTGACAAACTGAAATATCACAGTCCTTTCTTCTTTCTTTCTTAAAAAAAAAAAATGAAGAGGAAGTCATTGTGGCACCTGACTGAATACAACCACAACATCTCTCAAAGCTCCACATGCAAGATCCAACCTACAACTGCAAAAAAACACTGCATGGCAAATAAAGCATCATTCATGGTCTTAAACTAGACAAACCCTCATGAAAATGAGAGAGTCATACTGTGCCGTTTAAGCATTTTAGCAGCTGAGACAAATATCTACTGGGTAAAAGACCACCGGGGAGGCAGACATCACAGTTCAGACCATTTAGGCTGCAATCAAAATACCTTTGTGTATTTGTCTTCAATTAACTCTCATTTAATTATACTTTTGATCCAATCACACATAGCAAGCAGCTATTAGCAAAAATTGACTTAAAAAAAAGAATGCAAACATAAGAGAGAAGAACTTGAAGAAAAAGTTTCTGTACCTTTGCCCTTGGCTTGAGAAAGGTGATGAAAGGCAACAGAGAAATAAATAGTATCCACAGAAGGTATGCATGGAGAGATATGAAGAAACGATCAGAGCACAGTTCACATCTATGCATTCAAGGTTTAGAGTTACAGTTTAGCCCAGTCAGAGCACAGCAATACAGTCAAATCAGGCATGCAATATATAATCAGTATCAACAGAGTGAATACAATTGAAGGGGTGCGGCATACCTTGATCTGCCATCATGTGTGCAAATCCTTTGAGAAACAGAGAGTGACAAAAATAAGGTATGTCTCAGAGCATTCAATGACATCATATATTTGTAGAAGAAAAGGTTTATGAACATCTTAATTTAAGTTTTTAAAAGTTGACAGAAAGTGGTAATTAAGTGACTAATTTTGCATTTCTATGGAAATTATTGGTTAGTTTATTTTATTTTTTTATCTAACGTGACAGCTTAACACATTGTTAGTTGTAGAGAGCAGTAGCGTAGCCAGAAAAGAGACTCTGGGGGTGCATATGAAAATCTGGGTGTGCCACATTTATTGTCAGATTACTGTGCAAAATTATGGGATAGTATTTTTGTCGCACTGCTTCCATCCAACCATACTCCTAGTGGTAATTTGCAGGTCGTGTCAAAATGTAGTTAATTGTTTAATGTAATAATTTTCATCCAAATACGATAATTTTTAACTTCTGGTACGACACTTGGACATTTCCAATCTGGCAACACTGTCTGTTGATGTTCGGCCCTGGGAGGGAGAAACATCCTCATCAGGTGTAACTTTAGGCTTTGTGTCCGGCTGTCCATCAAGCCAAGGTTCTTTTCCAAAAAAAATTAAGAAAGGAGCTCTTCGACATATCGCTAGCTAGCAATGTGCAATCAAAAATTATCTGTTTATATCATAGACTGCTGGGGTCACAGTCAGCTGCTGTTTGCTGATTGGTTAGCAGTCCGAATGTCGGCTGATACATTTTAACAAAAATAATTTAAAATGTAAATTACATTTGAAAAAATTTAGTATTATTGCACCATATATTGGATTCTTATTTCTGTGCCACTGAGAGTATGATTTATAATGTTCAGTGGCATCACAGAACTGCCAGATTCAAACAGCTTTCGCGTTTCATATACGCGTCTATATTTCGTATATATATACATGTGTGTGACCAAATCATGTGTTCTTGCAACCATCTCAGAAAGTTAGTCGCAAAAGAGCGATCAGTGGGAAAAATGAGTCTGGAGCCCTGCTAATGTAGTTATTAAAGTCAAATGCATATTACAGATCTTATTGTGAATGGTTCTTTCTTTTTTATATATCTATCACTACTTCTGATTCATTGCCTGTAAAGACAGCTCAATACAGTCTTAAGGATATTATCAACTCACCTGGGATGCTGTTGGCCTCTGATGGTATTGCAGCAAAGATGACACAATGAGAAAAAAAGGAGAGATACATTGCAGCCATTAGAGCCCACTCATAATACCTTTGCATGAAAACTATCATGCAAACTCTGACACACCTGCCAGCATGCACAGAGCAGACATCTGCCCTGTGCATGTACACAGAAAAACCTTAAAATGCCCCTTGCATCCACTCCCTCTTCTCCTTGAAGAATGAGGAGGGGAGGATCACATCTGTGGTGTATGAATCACCATGACACAACAACATCTAAGAAGTTTAGTTCATCTTCAAAGACTTACATACACTCCCAGAGCCCACATCCACGCCTGGATCATAAATCCAAACAGGCAACAGAACCTGCTCCCTTCAGAGAGGGTTGTGGATTTATGGGGGTTGATGTTTGTCTAAAGCACTGTTCCATACTCGGCCCCTGGTAGCATTTACTCTCACTGTAGACACATATTCTCTCTCGATCTCTCTCTTTGTGTCACAGGCTGCCTTTGGCACTGAAGCACTGGGCTGAGTCATTTCATTAATGCACTCTGGTTATCACCCAAACCAAAGGGCATCCAACACTGATAAACGGGCATTGCAATGCTCTGTGACAAATACTGCTCTACTATTTTTCTAATCTGTTTTGGCTAGGGATGGTTTATGATCATCTGAACATGAACAACTACTCGATTTTTGAGGTCAGCAATTCTTGAGCTTAGATATTTTTAGAAGTGGTATTTTTGTGTTCAAAACTTAAGCTGTTAAACATGACAAACATATCTTAAAATACAGCCATTATGAAGCATTTAGGCTTTAAAAAAGTAATTTATTTGACAAACAACAAAAAAAAACACTCTAAAGAATTGAAGATTTTATTATAGATTTAGTACCAGACACCGACAGGGCGAATGAACCTGTTGCCAGTGCACATAAACTGCATCTAATACAGGAAATTAAGGGAAGCCTGATGGGGTCTGCCTCCATGAAATGCTTTTAGTGCAGAGCAATTATAGCTACATTAGACATTAATTTAGTCCTGTATGCGTTGATATCTTTACTGGCTGAAAATGCAATATGTTGTATCTCGTGGTCACTCATTTTCGGGACATGTTCCAATGTGTAAGTGTGTGTCTGTCTGCCGTGCTTGTTAAAGGCTGGTACAGGACATTAAGTCCTCTGATGAGATGCATTAACCTGGTGGGGAAAGTATTAGGATGTGATTGGAGAGTGGGGAATGCGGAGTTACACTCGGGATGTGAGAGCCATGGTGACTTGATTGATGTGTTCAGCTCTTGAGTTGACCTGTACTGAAGTTCTGGCTGGAATATGAATATCAGTCTTCTACGGTGACCTAGTTTCTCAGAAACAGTGGTGAATCAGAAAAGAATGTTTACTTGTGGCACATCAAAATATATTTTCCTTGATTTCTCAACTGCAACAAGGGAAGAGTGTTTGACTAATTGAATCTACAACAAAAACAAATTGCAATGATCCCTGCAATAAGGAGTCAAGTAAATTGAATCTGTTTCTAGACACATTAGAAATTTTCTAGAATCTTTGAAATTATAAACCATAATACTAAATGGCATTTTCTGAACAATTTTGTTCAAAAAGTCAAAATATTAAATTCAATTACTTAGATCGGGTCTCTTATATGCAAAAATTCCAAGCGTTAACATAACTAGAAAATGTTTAGTGTCTTATCCTTAAAAACAACTCTAAGTTCTACATATCCTCTTAATTTGAATTTGCTTTGTTTACTTTTAAAAACAAGAGCAGATTTGTAAAGAGTGGCTGGCTCAAACATAAAAATCAGCATACCAATTCAGAGACCATGCACATGGGAAGACAGACTGAATGTTTGTTTGGCTGCCAAATGTTTATTATTCTAATCCGCCAAAAGATTACGTGCTTTCGCAAATGATGTAGCGCCATTGCTATCACGACTTTCACAGAGTGAGGAACATACGCCACGGTAGCGCAAAACAGTTCTGAGGCCATCTGGCCATTGAGAGGAGTGTCAGATTGTTGTTGCTGCTGCTATGGCAATTGGATTCAGTCAAACGTACATAAGGCTAATGCTTAACACTTCAGACCAGCTTGCCATATGGCTCCGACCCAATATTTATTACCCACGTACAGATGTTCCAAAAGCCTGAAGACACAAGATTAAGATGGAATTAAGATTGCTCAGTGGATTTTTGTAATGTTATCAAATACTGATGTCACCCACTGTGTCATTTCCCAATACTGGTTTCGATTTGGATTTCTAAGAGATGCCAATGGAGAAAGTTCAGCTGTAGTTTTACAGTGCCTTTAAATTCAGGCTGCCCCTGTGCACCAGTATAAATGGCCTCCAAAAAGGTTTTTATTTATTATTTTATGATTGGTTAAACTGATTCCCAGCATTCAAAGCCATCAACGCTGCTTTTACGTCTGGCTTTAGCCGCTATCAGTGGAATGCAGGACTCAGTGAGCCAAACTAGATGGAGAGGAACAATGGCTGTAGATCAAGCCCAAAACTCTGTTCACTTTACAACCAATAAATCTAACCCTAGTGCCCAGTCTTCTAAACATCCCTCTTTCTCTCATTTTCACTTTCTTGCACTCTGAAACAGGCTGTACGTGCATACACATTCACTTCTGTTTAAAATACATGAGTACACAGATAGCATCCTGGCTTTAACATTTTAAATCACATTCAGTAATTGTGTAATGAATCACAGCAGAGGTTGTGTCTACAATGAGAGTATAAACTCATAGGACTCCGAGCACTGATCAATCACAGAGCTTAAACACTCCAGTCAAAAGGGAGAAAAACTCAGGCCTTATCAAGCCAGAATATATACTGTACACATTACTTTCTGTAATTGTTTTCTTGTAAATTAATGTTATTCTTACAATAAAGCATTTAAGAGGATATACTGAAAGCAAAAAATATTTAAAAAAAGCAGAGAAGCATAAAAAAAAAGAAAGAAAATAAATGGTTTGTTGTACCTTTCATTCATCAGGATCATCTACCAGGATCTAAAACATGTTTCATGGGAAAGAACTCAAAGTTGTGATTTTCTTCTATATGTGTAACAAAATGATTATAGTTATGATTATACTTACTAAATAAATGTGAGCAAACCATGAAATCTGTATATAAATGAGCACATTCAATAACCAAGGTCAGAAAATTTTCTTTCTAGAGAAACCAGTAATGTTGCCATAAAGAATTGCAATTGACATGTTTGAAATGGCCAATTATATCCCCTGTCTATGATTCATTCTCTGTTGAAGAGGTCCAACAACAAAACCCAGAGCTGTGAAATGGCCTCCTCAAATCCCCAGAGAAACTAAAATGGCCACTTCAGAAAAACAACCAAGGGATCTGAAAAGGCACCTGAAAAGGCATCCTAACTCCCCACCTCCTCAGCCTGGTACGATTAACACACACACACACAAACGCTTGCCAGAGACAAACAGCTTTTATGCTTTACAGAGGTAAAATGCAGGCTTTGCTAGTAGTGTATTCACTTTCAATTGACCGTAAGAAGCGATGGGGGAATAGAGGAGGATTTTATGAAGCTGATTGAGAAATTTCCAGCAAAAAACACCTGCCAATGCACAAAACTTAGCTTCTGTAGACAAGCTAAGAGACGCCATTAACCTGGACCTTAGAGTCAAACTTCAGTGGCAAGAAGGATTTTGGGAAACATTATTCACATTTCAGCAGTTAAGACTGACCATTTCAAATAGAATTAGATAAATTAGCCAATAAATGTTTGGGATAAACAGTTTTACCTTCATTGCAGAATCGGCCCACATATTCCGTCTTAGAACAATCACAAAGTTGTTCCCCATCCACAACGGAGCACGTTCCTCCGTTCTCGCATAGGTTCTCCATGCAGATCCCCTCTATGTCCATACGAACCCTCTGACTGCTTAGTAGGATAGGTTCCTTGTTATTGTACTTCATTTCCCTGATAATTCCCTTAAATGCCGGAAGATCCTTCACCGTTGGGAGAGTGAGCACAGAAATACGAATATCTTGAGGGACTCCGCCCAGGAAGAGGTCACTATCGATCTTCATGTACTGCCTCTGTGGCCGCACCTCACCCGATTTGCTCACTCCATCCAGAACCATCACAGTTCTCAGGTTGTACCTGCTCAGGGTGGCAGAATGCCAGCTGCTATCATTGACTTGCTTGTCCGATACAACTGTGGTCTCTGCGCAATCAATGCTGAACTGCAACTGGAGCTTCCCTTCGACCACCATGAGTTGCAGAAAGTCGCAGAAGCCACCATCGTCAAAGTACAGAATTAAGGCAGTGGACACGTCTGTTTTGAACTGGAAGCTGAGGTCACTTCTGGCACTGGCGTCCCAGCGGAGATAGCGTGCCCATTGGCCTTGCAACCCTGTAAACTCCAGGCCCAAGCAGGGCGCAAGCATAGTACTGATCAGCAGCTGCAACTGGACTGGGAATCTGAAGAAATTCATTGTAAAAGTGCTGATGATTAGGGGTTATTATCCTGAACAGAAGGAAATCATTGAATTTGCTTTGGTTCAAAGGTCAGTATATCCAAAGTACATCCCACAGTATATGCCCAGAGATACCAGAGAAGAGGTGAGATCGTCAACGCAGTGACAAACAAAAAATATCCTAAAAGAGGAGAGGGAGTTAGGAGGAGAACAGTCTTAAATAACAGTCATAAGGCCAATGACATTGCACAACAATCCAATCTCTGTCAAGCGACTATAAAAGTACTTCTTCCACGTTGGAATGAATCGACTTGAGAAGACGTGTCTGCTGAGGTGTCGTTTTGTTCTGGTATCTCCTCAGACCTCAATTGTCCAGTCAGGTCCTCCAGGTCGGACTCTTTCTGTATTTAGGGAAACCAGCACAGACTGCATGATGCCTTGTTGGTAATGTTGTCTATAGGGTTACTCTGCCCTGTCTAGCGCACAATAGCTGTCAAAATAGAAGAGCATCAAATTACAAATGAATCCACAGATGTCTCAGTCTATCTAGTATGTGATATTTTTATATATATATAAAACACAAAGCATATAAATATATAATTTAACAAAACTATTCAGTACACTTTCACAATTACAATCATGAAAAGCTTAATTTGAATAGGTCTCATGCAACTCCTAGAAAAAACCTAATTAAAAGTTTCTATTTTTGAGGCATTTTACCCAAAAGATTCTTGTGTTATCGGTCATCTAGTGTATGAATTACCAGCATTATTCACATGGCAGCTCCAACTATCATTCAGTAGCAGTGAGTCCATGTTTATCTGATGATGTGGAAAATTAAGGTTTTCTGCGGGATGCACAATGCATGAAAATAATAATATGCATGCCGACACATTCCAATGACATATACTCCACATTTCCAACACCACAGTCATCTAAACACTAAGTATAAATACCTATAATATTTTGCTTTAAAAACATTTAATTTAGGTGTGGTCCTTTATTTTGAAACATAAAAAAATGTGATGCATGAATATAATATTAAAACCTAAAATCGTGCAATCTATAATATTTTATTTTTAAAGGAATGCTGGTGCTGCATAACAAGATGCAGTAAAAATGCAATGGAATTCTTTACGTATTAAAATCTTTTTTTAATTTGAGAGAGAAGGTTCCCATGCTGTGCTGCCGTTTGGCCTTGAACCAGCATAGATTTTGTGATGGCAAAACACAGCTCCGGCTCCTCTTAACATGTGTCCTCTAAGTGCATAAATGAATAGGCTCCAATTACATGGCAAGGTGTAACCTATTAGACATCTAATATTGCCAGTGTCCTTGCCAGAGGCGTAGGCAGCAGGTACAGCAGGACAATAGTGCTACCAGCCCACACGATTCAGCCGAGCCGAAACACAATGCATCCCGTCAAAGCTCTGCTTGCTGCAGCTGAAGAAGGGAAGAAAAAAAAAGAGCAAGAGACTGCTTGTAACAGATACTCCACGTTGGCACACGCCCACACCTCGAAATATGCATGTGCTTTCTCTTTTTCTTTTTTTGTCAAGCGAGCGCTTGTGAAGAGGAGGAGAGAGGTGAAAAGGCTAAACTGAGCACATCATAGTCCTCATTGATATGTGATTGACACACCCCACTGGGAATGGCACACGACACAACAAAATAAAACCCCTGCATTTGGATCCCGCTTAAGTTGGCAAGTAGGAGGAGGAGGTGCAATGGAGGAAGGGGGGCATGATAATGACAGCAGGTCCAACCATTCATCAGACACACAAAGCTGGGTTTTACCACAGGTGCCTCAATTACGCTCTGCCATTACACCAGAAGAGCTGCGACAAAATGTCCTCCAGTGCGCCCCGATGATATCATGGAGGCTTTGGGAGGAGGCGCGCACTATTTCAGCGAGCTCGGCTCCGTACGTGACATGGTTGCCATCAAGTATCCACATGGTGGAGCGGAGGTGTGGGCGAGGTAGAGCTGAGCCAAAATGAATGACATCAGCATCCGGTGCTCTCCTCCTGGGCTGCCAGCCGGCAAATGGGAGGCGTGAGGCTCCTACTTGGCCACATATATAGCCTCCCCCCGTGACCCAGAGTGGGCACGGGTACCACTAGCAACCCCCTTAACAACCCACTGCAGAGGAACAGCAATTATGAGCAGATTAAAGCAGGAGAGGCTCTGCTGAAGCTGTTTAAGGCATCATTTCACCTTGCCAAAACACACAATCCTTGTGGAATTATTCATTATACTGTAATACTCATCATAATCAGAACCATAGGATTAGTAATGATTTATGACCAAATTTCACTGTGGTAAAGGTGTGGAGTGTGTGCATTATATGGGGCTCTGATCAAGATCACGTCACACTGCGGTGTATTAGAAAGGCAGAGCACATTCGATGAGTGTTTTGGAACGGAGCATTACACAATCCCAACAGGAAATATTCTTCAATGCGACAGAGAAAAAGGGCGATCTTAATGAAAAAAAAAAAAAAACGCGGAAGAACGATGTGTGTTAAAAAAAAGTAAGATATGTACCTATGTTGCTTGAAAAAACATTATAATCGGTAAACAAAAAGATATATTTCAAATTTTACATAACGTTCATTTAACATAATACAATATATATGCATATATGTGTGTATTTTCCGTTTTAGAATTATCAGTTTTAATTATTCTAATTCGTATATTTCTATGGAAATATACCTCGGTTACATTAAGATCATTTCATGTCTTGGCTTGATACGTAAATGGAGAATATAACCAACACCCATGAGAACAAAAAATACAGGGAAACGAAACTATATAGATGTAAACGTTCGTTTCTTTTAATAATAGCCAACGTTTAATGCTATTTAATACTTTTTAAATAGATGTTCGATATTATCACTGCCAGTTATATTTTATTGAAAAAAAATAAAAATAAAAAATATATCGTTAAAATGGATGATTACATTTGAAAGGTTTTTGTCCACCAATTTCGTTTTTAAAACAGCATTTTGCTTCGTTTCAGCCCTTTAAAAGGGTGAACAATACACACACAAAATGTGATCTGATACAATGAAATCTGGCTTTTCATCCAAATAATTAGTGCACAATTCAATCTCTCAAAATAAGACACGTCAGTTTTACAAATAAATGTGCACTTGTACACACACGCCAACAATATTTACATTTTGGTGAGAGAACACTGCATTACTGATGGACACAAAAGAGGTCACAAAACACTACAGGGAGGAATTATACTTCAGCGTCATGGAAAAATTAAAACGCTCGGATAAATATATGATACATTATTTTAATTCAGACATACGGGTTCATTTCCAATTCTGTCAGCTGTGGGGAAAAAATCGTTGATGAAAGCGTGTGTGACAAGGCCGCGCACATGAAATATGATCTACCCCGACACTTTTAGGACGTACGATGCTGCCTTGGTGGATGTGTTGTTAATTTCAGCAAAAATGTAAAACATTAAAATGTAATAAAAAGCACAAGCATGAAAAACCTACCTTTAAAATGAGTGTGTGAGCGCACGAGTGTGTGTTATAGTGGATTACCGAAGTCTGTTAAATTCCAGGAGATCTAAATGACCCACTACAAATCGATGAGAACGAATTAAGATATTCTAATAATGCACTGTACTCACTCGAGCACTTCAAAGCGAGACAACAACAACGACAAAGGTTATTGTGCACGTTGTGCAAACGTGCCAAAAATCAGTTAAAAACATTTCGATTTTTTTATATCAAGACAGATATTTACATCGAATAATTTATAAGGGTACGTACATATTTTTAAACCACTGCAACGTATTCATAGCCAACAATACATTCACATGTATATAAAAAAATTACTGCTCAAATTTCACTGTACATAAACCCCAGAATAATCCGTTAGTGGTAAACCAACGGATCATAATAGTAAAATGTATTAGGCACACCACATGTGTGCATCCTAAAAAATATATATTTTCTCTAAATAAATTCATATTAAATGTATAATATTTTTTATAGATGCTCTAAAAAGAAAAAGGAACATGGATATGCGCTCCTGTGTAGGCTGTTTAGGTGCATTCATGAGGATGGACCTGCAGTGGGCATGCGTGTTGTTTATCCTGAGTGACAGTTGATCATGGGCTCCACAGACACCTGAGAACTCTTATTCATTATTCACAGTTTCTGTTACAGATTAAGAATAGCAGGTCTCCTGCGTCGAAATTGTTTGTTGCATGTTTATGGGGGAAAGGGCGTGCTTTTTTCTTGATTAACGGTTACTACTAGAACACAGGCCTATGTTGTCTAACCAACCTTGGTATAACTTATTAAAGATAAACGAAATATCCTGTGATAGTTCAAGCAGCGGACAAAAAAATAAATAAAAAAATAAAACGGAATACACACTTTTGTGTCTCATCAGATTTTGTCTCGAAAACCGGTGAACTCTTGACAGAAATTCCACTGTTTTCCACACTGTGCCTTGTAGGCTAAGGAAGACGACCGTCTATCCGAGAAGAATAAATACTATTAACGTTAAACGTATTTTTTAAAGTTAGACAACGCGTCTTTTAGTTTATTGTGGGCCTGAAAGATGATGTAGTTTAGTATTTCCATCGCGCTTCTCCGCAAAACAACGCGAATGCCATTTATTTCGATTGAGTGCAACACGCCTCATTTAAAGAAATAAAAGTCAAATTCAAAAACAACTGTGATATTTAATGTAAAAACAAGCAAACTAGGTGTAAATACTCGAAGTAAGCGATGAACTTTGAGCATTCATTCATTCCGTACCAAAAAAAAAGAAACAGACTAACCTCAGTTTTCGTAAAAATATCCCAAAGCGAAATAATCCACATTACATTCCCAACAGGCTCTATATGTTTGGTCCACGCCGCTAAATAACGTTTTTTCGCGGTCCTGTCAGGATGTTTTACCCGCGTGCTCTTTCCCCGTTCTGTGCTCTCTTGCAGTTAGACAGAGCCGCGCGCTAAGAGACTACAGATTTTCACACACGCGCCGCTCGACCCCGCCTTCCTCTTCTGCGAGGCTCGCGCCATTTAAAGGTGTAAGTTAGTGAAATCTGAGAGAAAACTTAGCTAAAAACAAACGAGTTTATTTTTGAAGTGAGAGAAACATTTCTTTGTGGAAAAGGTTCTCGAAATGTCTACGAGATGGTTGTGTCTCCTTATATTTGTAGACCTGTTTTTTGGCCAGTTTTCAGTAAAAAAAAAAAAAAAATCGCTAAATGTCTTTAGTAGTAGAAATAGGCTTTGTGGCATTGTCAAGAGTATCTAAGAAACAATAAAATCTTAGTTTTTATTTATTCGTTTTTATTTATTTAGCTATTTCATAGTTTTTCATTTAAAAAAAAATACTCTCATTTCACAAAGTGTTAGATATCTGGACACTTTTTCGAAAAACCTCACCAGAATAACTTTTTGCTCTTTGACCATTCAACATTTTAGCTTTAAATAGTTTTGTACATCTATTAATATAATATGACCAAATTAATTTTCTCACAATTATTCCTTCAAATAAATATAATATCCTCTATGATAGTGTGCAACTAAATCTAAAAAATAATACTTAATTTTTCTTCTCAATAATAATGCACTTTGGGACCAAGTAAAACATTTTCCTCAAGGGGGATCCATTGTAACATGGTCAATAGGTTAAAAGTTTATTTTTATTTTATTTATTTATTTATTTACTTCATGTTTTACTTGTGGGCGCACTTACAAGAAAGGCTTGAGAGAATCTGCTGTCCATGGTGCTGAACTTCAACACAAACACTGTTGTGCAACAGCTACATGTTTAGTGGCAATGCCTTTGGAGTTCCAAAAGAGTATAAAGCTATTTTCCAGATACGTTGCAACTTGGGACGTAAGTGAAATCTGCATGCTCAAAAACTAATATTGTGATCAATAGGTGTTGGCCATGTCATTGATTTGCAGCACAAATGATCCATCATAGATCCTAGAATATCGAGCGTGTCTCCAAGTTGAATAGATCGAACATCTCTGGCCTGCAGAGTTCTGCTCATCTGAAGTTGTATGATATGTGTTCGAGGCAGAGAAGCTAGATCAGAGGTTAAGCATGTTGCAGTGTTGGAATTCTCTAGTAGTGCTTTATCGCATGCAGTGCCGGTGAGATAACTATGTTTTATTAATGAAATTTAGGCTTCCACTCTTTTGTGCGTTTGTCTATTCCAGTATTCACCAAAGACTAATAGGCCTTGATGAATCTACAGGCCACAGTGACAGACTGGCTCTCTTTATCCCCTTCAGGACTTTTCAGACACTACACAAGCTTTCCAATCCACCCTTTAAGAAACAATCTCTTCACCTGAAAACTTGACATCTTTCTCATTCACTCACATCCCACTAATTACTAGTACCAGGTTAGGTGGCATATCACAATTGTTGTTTTCATGCAAACTCCATGTCGTTTTATCTACTGCACTATAAAAGATACTAACACTCTGTTGTACAGATATGCAGTAGTCAACATTTGAAGTGGATTAAACCTTTCATCAAAGTTGTCCTAAGACAAGAATGCTATTTGGTTTTAGGTTTTAGGACAACTTTGATGAAAGGTTTAATCCATTTCAAATTTTGACTATTGTATATGAAGATATTGATAGATGTAAAAATATACATCATATTGTTAATTAAAGGGTTAGTTCACCCAAATTTAAATTTGTCTATGTTCTACTCACCCTTGAAGCATCCAAGGAGTATGTGACTTTCTTCTTTCAGAATAATTATAATAAAGAATAATAAAGTTAAAAAAAATTGTCCATGCTCTTCCAAGCCTTTCAATGGGGGGCAGTGGGTGTTTGTTGTCAATAGTTCAGAAGATATGAAATAAAGTGCACACATCAGTAATAAAACGTCCCTCACTCTCTGGCTCTGGTGTGAATAAAGGTCCCCTGTAGCGAATCCATGCATTTTTGTAAGATAAATATTCAGATTTCAAACGCAATAAACACTTTTTTTTTCTAACATCTGCTGAGTGTTGGGAACCGGAAGACTTGCAGGCGGAAGATATGCATCGCTAACGCCTCTGGGAAATTTAGGCGTTTCCTTACTTTAGCAAAGGAAAACCAGTCTCCTCTTGGCTCATTTCGAAATCCTCCGAACTGCTTCGAGGATGAGTAGAAGATGGACAAATTTTCATTCTCGGGTGAACTAACCCTTTAAGTGGAATTGGACTAAACATTGTAAAATGTGTAAAACTATCATAAACATGTATTGTAAATAATGTGCATTCCATGAATTCTGTGACTGGTGCCTGTGACCCTATATATTTTCTTATTGTGAACAATTCATCCATGTTTCATTTTTTACCTCATAATTTTTAATGAAAATAACAACTTGATCTGCTGATTAATCTAAATCAATCAATCGATCAATCATTTGTGTGCACAAAACCCTTTTATTCTCCTTTAATTGCTAGCTCACCAATGGATCCACAGCAGTTTTTGACTTTTTCTCTTGTAAACAATCTGTGCATATCTCTCTCCTGATTCAGATGATATGACTCTATCACTGGAGAAAGCAATATTATGGATAGATTATGTGTATTTTAGCTGGAAGTGGCAGTTTGAAGTTTAAAATGGTTATCTGCAGGAAATTTATGTTGAAGCTTTACAGTGGGATGTTTGCCACCTGTTGTCATTCAACATATCATAACATAAAACAAAAGAGAGGAATAGATGACTGCCTTTGCACTCACTAACAATCTGAGTACATAAAACAGCACAGTACACCTGTACGGTACACAATAAAACAGACAACAGAGGAAACCATCTGTTTACTCTCCTAAGCATTGCAAACAACCTGCCTGCTAGCTGCTCTGGCATCTAAGGAGAGAGTTTGCAGGGTGGCATTCTGCAGATATTGATTTCTTCAGTTAATGCATAAAGGTCTCAGCTATTCTTTTTCAATTAAACCTGGAAGCCGCCTGGGTCAAGTGGATCAATGTTGTGCCCGCAGGTATAAGTTCAAAGCAGATTTACTTAGACTGACTAAGTAAACAACATATTGAATGACATACTCACAGTCTTGGGCTTCCTGTGTTGCAGCTGATGACACAAGCTGAAAAGAGAGCATGCTGGTAGAGACTGACAGCTCTGTTCTCATATTCTGTTTAACTTTGCTCTGGAAGACTGACCTATGGATTTATCAGTTCCAGGATTTACTTTCAACCTAGTATTTCTTGTTGTAATAAGTATCTTTCCTTGATGTCCTTAGTTTCCATAGAGCTGAGGCACCAGCCAATGCATCTTTCTCTCTCACACACTCTTATTAAAGTCTAGTGTCAGAAGGAAATCAGACAAGCAACACAAGCTTTGTTGTAAAAGGATGATAAGGGAAAAAAGGATAAGTTCAGTCACTGCATAATGGCTGGCTTTACTGTGAAAGACCTCTGTTCGCAAAGCGCATAAGAAAATCAGGTTTCTGCTGCATGGTTTTAAGTCTTAGTCTGAGCAAATCTAAAACCACCATTTCATAAAATCGGATAAAATAGACAAGAGCTTCCTGCTGGGGGTACAATAATAGACTGTATACACCACCTTCAAGGTGAATATACACTACAAATAATCAGCTATAGGGATAGTTTGCCCATTATTTAGGATTTCTAATATATACTACTGGGCTTCTCATTCTGTCATCATTTATTCACTCTCATGTCATTCCAAATTTGTAAGATTTTCATTCTTCTGCAGAACACAAAAGATCTTGTCCAAATTGTGAAAGTCAACAAGGTCTATTCATGAAGCAAAGCCCAAAGACCTAGAATATTACATTTTTATTACTAAACATGTTTAAGTTTGAGAAGAAAAGACACTTTAGTTTTCAGAGAAAATTGCATCTACGATGAAAATAAAATAAAAATGCCCATAGATGAGCATTCAAAATATTTCAGAGAGGAGGAGGTTTTGAATGAGTAAGGAGCTAAAAAAATATGTTCTATCAGTTTTGTGTGTATGAGACAGAAGAGCCAGAATGGCATTAAGAAAAAGGAGAAACATTGTAGAGAGAGACAATCTGACAGATAGAAACAAAGAGACAGATAGAAAACTAGAGAAAAAAGAGAGCAATAACATACTGAGTCACTGGAGCATTCACTGACATTTCCTCTGAGATTCTCACATTCATCAAGCAAGATCTCCATCTCTCACATCTCTCTATTTCTCTCACTGTGATCACATTTCTGTGAGCATCTGCTCGAGCACCCCATGCTGAAGCTGTGTGCAGGATATCCGTGTCTCACATTCACAGCCTGTCTAGCTTACTCAACTCTTGTTATCTCAGAGTACAGCCCCACCTGTTCAATTTTTTTTAATACCTGAGAATTCACTATTGTATTTCTTAGTGACTCTTTCGTTTCTGTTTTCCCCCTACCCACAAACAGGCACAAACACAGTCAATTCCAACAGTCAGATAAGTAACAGACTGTAAATTCTCTTCTTTTTTTTTAAATTTATAACCTTAATATTACATAATTAATTATCTTAGCCAAACAATACCATGTTGTTTGTTGTTCCAGTACTGTTTAATTTGCCTCTGTGTAACACACAATATTTTTAACAAGATCAGGATATCAAGTTTTATTTTTAGAAAACTTCAACTATATTTACAAAAGGTTTGTTTAAAATCTTCAAAAGTGTTTTTAATTTGGAAAGAAAAATAAATATGTAAGCCGCTTTCATGTTTTCACTTAAACTTCATATATTTATTTTCTTCTAAAGTAAATGTAACTTGTAAAAAGTTTTTTTTTTTTTCCGGAAACCAATATTTTTTTTTTTTTTTTTTTACAAAAAAAACAACAACAACAAAAATAAATAAATAAACACAATAAATAACAAAAACCACACACAAAATCCTTGGTCTAAAAGCTTATTTTTTTCTATCCACAGTGCAGAAAGCACTTCTCCTCTGAAAGCATTCTTTCACAAAGATTGAACCAAGTATTGCGGAAGTATTGCGGGAAGTTCTCTCTCTCTCATTTCTTTCCTATGCTTCTTTTCTTTCCAAAGAAGTAAAGGCATTGCCTGAGTTCTGGGAATGCAGACATTATCAAAGCCTCATTTCCTTGATGTCGGGTGGCTCATTACTCGCCCTGACATCATAAGTGCATTACACTAGACACGTCCTGTCCCTAGATCAGTCCAACTTCCATTACATTTCCCAGAGCTGATTCTATAGAGATTATCTCACTCTAGCTACTTCTGTCTCTCTGAATCTGTTATCTGATTTCATTGACTTCCTCCCCCTATCCTCCTCCTGTCTGCCAGTCTCTCCTTCTTCATCTCACTCTCTCCTCAAAGTCAAGTTCAAGATTTAACCTTCTGTCAAAATGCATTTCTGGGAAATGGATGAGTTGGTTTGGAATTATTATTTCTCTGTAAAAAGTGAGCATAATGCACACAGTTTCACGTTGTTCTACAGCAGCGGTGGATCTTTCATCTTGGCTCCTGAGTGCTCCATCCTCCCACCTCGACTCTAATTACTGTGATTACACTGCCATCTTTAAAAGTCTTCATTGACTCAACATGACCATTTATTTTCGAGCAAAGAAGAACTTATCTATGTCAAGCCAATTCTGCTTGCTTTAAATAGAAGTGTAGAGGCACAAGGGTAAAGGAACAGCACAGGAAATACATCACTGCCTGCACTTACATTGCCATTTATACTTCATCTGAGCCTAGTGCTTTATCTTCTTGTAAAATGTTGAATATGCCATTCTGGTTTATTTTTTTTATTTATTTTTTTTACTTATTGTAGTTTGCCTATTTCATATTCTATGTATTTTTTTTTTGTTTTGTTTCACTTCTTCATTTTGTTAGATTTCTCTGAAAATACTTTTTAGTCTATTTCATTTTTCATTTCAAGTAAAAATTATCGTGATTTAATAATGGTCTTTACAATACAATTCTATAAATTAATAAAATAAATTAAAAAATACAAAGATTTTGGATCATTCCTCAACATGAACATCTATTTTTGATCCAGGAAGAACTTAATAAATACATCACTTCCCGCTCTTCTGGTTAAAACATTTATTTTTTTTATTTCTTATAGTCCATCTATTTCACAATCCATTGTATTATTGTATGGAGAGAGACATTTTTATAATCATAGGCTGTTTTGTGCAAGATTTTATTGAAATATACTAACACAGTTTCAATGGCAAGATACAGACTAACTTGGGTGATTTCCTGCCATCTTTTATCCCATAATGTTTGAGAGTAGCATGCAACACATAATTGAACATGATGTTACCATGACATTTGGGTCAGTAAACTTAACTCTACTGTAAGAGCTTTAAAAGCACATCCCATACACAAAACTCTGTTACAAAATAAATGATGCAGAGTGGATACGCAGAGATAGCAGCCTACACAAAAACAGGTCGGGACATTTTCCCATCCAATGCGTCACGATGTTGACTAAGAGTGGTGAGCAGCTTGAGCCCACCGCCAGATAAGTGCACAATCATGGTAAAATCACACAAGTGTTTAACACGAAAATACTCCACAATACGTAAATACACACAAGGAAGGCATCCCAAACAGCACTGAAGTATTAACTCCTTGGAGTAAATGGAAAATCTTGCGAGTTTTGGAAATAAAATCAGGTTTTAAGTGCCGACTAGGATCAGGATTTAGTCAGGCTTATCTCAGGATATAACCATATGAGAAAGCATTATTAAAAAATGTGCTTCTAGCTTATGAAAATTTTAGCAAAGCGAGATAATGTAAGCAGATTAACAGCCAGGAAATGACATACAGTACAGAGGTTGGGTAAATAGCACTTTTTATTGACTTAAGTTCAGCAGCTGCAGAACCAACAAAGGACGGTATTGTTCATTTGTAAATGTTATTTGAACAGTGGTGGTGATGGCGGTGGGGGTTGTCCTTAGTTTTCTTTCATCCACATTGTACCATTCACAAATCCATATAGTCTAACTTTGCATATGACTGGTAGGAATGAAACTATATGTTTAAGCGACTATGCATACTACAAAATCTATTCAAAAGTATCTGTTTTGACTTTATTTGTAAGTTTAGGGGTTACCCAGAATATGACAAAGCCTGAATCCCATCGGGGATAGTGATCTATGTGGTTTTGTAGCTGTCAGAACAGGCTAGCTTTCCCCAGAGACTCCTTATCTCACATGTAAACTGATGACGGCAGAACAGGTCACGCACACATACACACACATCTCCACCTGTCGGTCCACCAACAAAGACTTTTACTGACAAGAAAGAAAGATATTGCATCTTTAAATCCAAATATACATATCAGTAAGATTAATTATGGGCTCAAGTCAGTAATACTGGATCTATTGTGAACTTTTTTAATGAATTCACAATCTCATATTTTAAATTCAGATTGGCATGTGCAATATTAAATACAGTTCTATATTGATTTAACATTCCTTCTGGCAACAGAAGAGCAGCTATACGTAGTGATATAGCAGAGGTATAATGTGTCTCTGTATCTTGGCTGGTGTGTTTAAGAGAGGAATATCCACATCAATAATACATGGCAACGTTATGCAACTAGAATACCTGATGGCGGCTGTTGTCTGTGCCAGAGATGGAAAGTGAAATATGCTGCGAAATGAATATACCACTTTTCAGTACACAGCAACAATAAAAATGACAAATTAGGACCGTGACATCACACTGATGTTATGTGAAATTACATTATGGGCAGTCATTTTCATATGAATGGAAGCTGTTATAATGTCAATTGAAAGTTCTAGAAGTTCAAAATAATATTCAGTTTTCAATTCTCACTTTTACATCGCTGATGAGTCACCTGCTTTGAAATAGAAACCTACTCAATCCTCAGTGATTTTTTTTTTTATATAATTATTATTTTTTTTTATTGTAGGTTCATGTTACTTTGAGTCATAGGAAAGGGGAAAAAAAAATTCATTAACTAGTATTTGTGAGAATGACACTGTCCACCTTCTACATTTAAGTATTCCTCTCCTCAGGTTGTGGAAGATCTGTTTATGATGAGCTTTGATTCATCATGTGACTTGTTGTTGTCAGTGCATTTCAGTAGCACAAAACATATATTACTACTTAAATAGGTTGATTATTATATTTTTTCTTTAATTGTTCCATATATATATAATGTAAATTTAAGTTTAGTCTGTAATAATTAAAATGTTGCTACCATATTTTTTACGGTAAGTTTCTGTCAACCACAGATATTATAAGATAACAAATATTCCCATTAAGTTTGAATATTTTTTTGGTATGTTCTCTGAACATTTAAAGCATACAGTTTTTTAAAGACATGTTTTCTTGGTTATGCAAAGCCAAGGGGACATTATGGGAACACATTATTTTAATTTAAAGACCAAATAACTTTAACATTCTATTAAGATTTCATTTGTTAACATGCACTAGCTAACATCATAACATATGTTTACAGCGTGTTAACCTTAACATTAAAATGTTAGTTAAAAGGTTAAAACAGTAAAAAATACAGTTGTTTGTTTTTTTTTAGTCAGTTCACACTGAATTAACTAATGTTAACAGATACAACTTTTGATTTTGAAATGTAGGCCTATTAGTAAATGTAGAAATTATCCCTGACTAATAAGAATTGTTCATTGTTAGTTTATGTTAACTGAACTATTTAACAAATGAAACCTTCCTGTAAAGTGTTACCTTGGTATTTGAGAGAACATTCACTGTTAGCTGAGCTATCAGGTTGCAAGATCACATGAAAAAAAAAAAGACATCACTGTATGAAGTTACCGTAATATATTTTAAATGCATTATTGATTTATGAAAGACTAATTCATAATCCAGTTCTAAATTTCCTTCAAGAAAGCAAAGCGATACACTCTAGAAATGGCTCTTTCATCAGATATACAGTTTATGTCTAATGTTTGTACACAACTAGTGAGATCTAAATGTACAGTGCAACTGACAGCTCTGTTTAAGCAGGACAATGAAAGTCTTGTGAGCCTTAAAACTCCCCTTGAGCAGTTTGTAACTTGATGAAAACTACATCTGAAATTCTACCTCTGGTCCTCTCGGGCTCAGTACCTCCACAACCTCCCATTCAGAAACAAACTACCTATTGCAACACTAATAAAAGAAACATTATTTGAACAGTGCATGATGGGACTTTAGGACGAGTTAAATGAAATGTCAGGTTCGATACATGATTGAATCAAGTTCATAATGGGCTTCTGGTAAAAATTGGGATGTGAGTTAATCGATGTCCAACTGCTGGAGATAGGCGCAGACACACGCCACTTCTCTAGAGATTCAGAATAAATAATACTTTGGTTCACTGTCTTTGCCATCTAACCCGACACCTCTGGAGCAATAAAGCATATTAAGACAGAGATCAATGAGGGATCATTTTCCTCTCATCTTCCTCCATCACTCATCGTTGCTCGGTTTTGTCTCTATAAATTGATTGTGCATACTCTCCCTACTTCCTCCTTTATAAAGGATCACTGCACAATGAATCATTCACTCTGTACTTTGGAAGAAATAATGGACAACAATGTTCAAGATATCATAGGAGGCCATACACATGAGTATTTTGAGTACTCAAATACTTTTTTAAAAGTATGTTTATCAATAGCCATATGAGTGTATAAAAATTAATGTTGTTTCTCAGAACATTAAAAAGTATACAGATAAACAAATACTTTTTTTAAAAGTATTTTACATTTTTAAAACACTTTAATTTGAAGACAAAACATAATTCTAAAACAGTCCTTTGAATACTCGATACAGACAAAAAGGTATAGATAAGCAAACAAATACTTTTCAAAAAATCTTTGCTAAGTGACAGTAAAGACTTTTTAATGTCACAAAAGATTTCTAATTCAAATAAATGCTATTCTTTTGAACGTTTTATTCATTAAACTAAATCCTGGTTTCCACAAAATGATTAAGCAGCACAACTGTTTTCAACATAACAACAAGAAATGTTTCTTGAGCACCAAATTAGCATATTAGAATGATTTCTGAAGAATCGTTTGACACTGGATACTAGAGTAATGGCTTTATCATTACTGGAATAAATTACATTCTAAAATATATTAAAATAGAGAACAGTTATTTTAAATTGTAATAATTTTTCACAGTATTAACGGTATTGATTATTAAAAAAATGCAAAGCATTTATCTTTAAAAGCAATCTTTTAAATGCTCATAACATTTAAGTCAGTTATACGTTATAAGTCAGTATAAATGATAAATACTTTTAAAACAGTCCTTTGAGTATATATGCACACACACACACACACACACAAAACTAAATTTATCATTATTATTATTTTTTTATAATTTATAAAACTTATTTGAATCCTCATTTATCTATGATCTTTGAGAATCTTGAATATTCTGAGGTGTGTTTTAAAGTTAATATATTTTTCCATCTTCCTTTTTGTCCAAGAACACTTTTAGTATCTCCCACTGGACTAAGCTAATCAGATTCAAAATCAGATTCAGTATTTAGTTAAAGTCTCATAGAGAGCCACTCACTCCACAGTATGTTTTACAATGGCAAGGATTCCCAAGAGACTGTTTAGCAAATATAAACTAAATGTAGGCTGAAGCAGGCGTGCTGCCAGCATCAAGGTGTGAAGTCAGAGCTTTTAGAAAGGTGTGAAACATTGTCCAGCTTAAACTGTACCATAGAGATACTGGTGTGACTCTGAAAACTATACTCTTTTGGTGCAGTAAACAGCTGTAATAACAACACTGACAACACACTCAAAAGAAAGAAGTAGTTTCTGTATGTGCTGAGCATGACAGAATTCCCAGTGCAAAACTGATCAACACTGTAAACAAAGAATGTTAAAACGATCAGAGCTCTTAAAAGGGTTAAATACTATAAAAATGGTAGTTTTCCTGAAAATGAAAATTTGAGAATCACATCTAGAATCACAATTCACACTTCGCTGGGAGTTTAATTTACTGATGATCTGACCACTCATAACACTGAATCTGCTCCGACAAACAAACAAACTACAGGAGAGTAGAATAATGTCGTTGGACTTGAACTTGAAAAATGTATTGATGTCTTCCCATGGCTGAAACAAGATAACTTCTGATGTTCTTTCATGTTTATTTTGTGCCATAACTAGAGATGATCCGTTCACATGATGCCACTTGAACTGAGCCGCTACAGCGATCTGTGATATTAAAGAGCCACAACATGGTCTTTATTGTTTGAAAAGAAATTGTAAAGCTGAGACTTTGTTTCATACCAAAAGTAAACTTCTCTGTCTTGTCTTTTGGTACACTGTCAGTGTCCTCTGCATCACTATGTATTTTTCACTGTGTGAGAACATGATGTGTGACGTGAGAGCAGCATGGCTTCTCAGACGTAGCAGTAGTAACAAAGATGGGTGGATCTTTGTTAAATGCAAGATATACACTCAACATTCTGAGATATACATGTTTTCCCTCCCAATCCTGAGTTTACAACTCATACAACTTTACAACTGTACATCTGGAAGTTAATTCAAATGATTCAAAATGATTCAAAAAAGTTAATTCAAAATGGCTAAACCAGTGGAAAATTGTCTTTCCCTCAAGAAAGCACAAATTCTCTTACATAAGACAACATTGGCATGTTTTTGAAGCAGGGCACAATTCTTCACCGCCTGTTTATTGAAACGGTCTGAGCTTAGCCTGAATCAGTAAGATTAGTATTGATTTTTGCGAGGCAGAGTGGCAGTTAACTAAGAGTGGTCTGACCTGCCTCGAGACTTACTGCACTTTTGTTATCGCTGGACAAATCTCAAGAGAAACTCACAGACAATGCATTTCATCTGAGCCTAATTAATGATCGTGGGCTTCATTTACAGGGCTCTGCATAAGCAAGCTCTTCTTTAATTACACCAAAGGATCATTGCAAAAACGAGAAGAGGCATGACGTGACCAGCACCTGCTAACGATTGTCATGTCAAGCTGCTCGCTGTATTCTCTAGACTATATTTTGTACATGAATATATATATGAATATTAATACTTTGCACTTAATAAGTATTTATAAAGGAATTACATTTTTGGGCCCAAGGCATATGCTAAGTTCAATCAGTTCCAAAAAGAATGGCAAAGCCTTTGCTAATTGAAAGAAAAAAAGTTGATAAAAAGATTGAATCTAATATATACAGTATTATAGCTAGAAGTTTAAAAGCAATGTTTTGTAGACTTAAAAAAAAAAAAAAGATTATTATTATTTTGGAAAGCTATTATACCCTGTGTCAGTACTAACTTTCTATAAAATAAATAATACTTGATTTCTACACAGTATCATTTAACAGTGTCAGAAAGGTGCTAAACATGTGATACTGTTTTCACTGCCCTAATATTAGTTTCACTGCTAAATGCTCGAAAATTGGTTTGAACTTTACACATTTAAACAGGAGATGAACACACACACGCTGTAAGGTCATTCACTTCTGGTCTGTTTCCAAAGCAACAGTAAAGCCATTTTTATGATTACAGAGATTAAATCTCTGAATAAATATGTTTTGGCCGTTTCATCAGAGTTGGTCTTGGGGGGAATTATGAGTGTCTAAGAGGGCCTGCAAACCGCATGCTTGCTGTTTCTAAATCATCATGTTCTCTTCTAATGGAATTTCACAGTATTAAATGAACTCATTTCCCACTGCAGCCTGAGAGCGCAGAGGAGCAGCATGCATACCCACGGATTTATTGTTCCTTGGTCATGCACACTTCTTTCTGCTCTCTTTGGGCTTTTTTATCCCATCTCTTCATATGAAGTATTTTCTGTCTTCCATGAACTATATCTACAGACACTTGTGAGCCTGGATGACTGAGTTGTTGTAACTCTTCCTCTTATCGTGTGAAAAAAAAGAAGGTTTGTTTCATGGGGCTCAAGGTCTGGAAATCAAACGTTGAAGGTTCAAACCTCGATAAATTAATAATATACACAGGGTGGGTGTCTATATTTGATTTGTTGCAATAAATAAATAAATAATATATAACTGTGTGTGCTTTATTCCATAAATATTATTTATTATAAATAATCAATAATTAATATATTTGCGAATATGTAAATGGAAATGGAAAATGGAATGTAATTTTGCAGTATTAAATGAACTAATTTCTCTCTCAGTGCAGCTTGAGAACGCATATATATATATATATATATATATATATATATATATATATATATATATATATATATATATATATATATATATATATATATATATATGTGAGTTAAGCAGTTTTTTTCTTTACCTGGAGCATTATGATTGGCAGGATTACATGAATACCTTGCTCCTAGAGTTTCCTTGAGAACTCCATACAAAGATATCAGATATCTGAAATATTCAGAGGGACTCTGGAAGCCCTCGGGTAACACACCAACCTTACCTGTTGGAATAATAGGTTGCAATGAGAAAAGTCGCAGCTGCATAAGAGCAAATGAAGATAATCCTAGGGGAAAATTATTCTTTGGGAGAGCAGTAATCTCCATCTCAAATGCTGGGTTTTACCATGCGGACAGCCAGAAGAAAAGTGGCTCAATCCAACCCTGCACTGCAATCCAGAATCTATGATACTGCACTAACAGAAGAGCCAAATTGGAGGGAAAACACGTAATGTGATTTTCCATTAGCAGATTAAAATGTCTTTCATGGCTGCCGCTGCTCTTAAATCTATCGCCACGCTTAAACCACGGCGTATCAACCCAACCTAAAAACGTCAGGAAACGGCCATGCATGTGTGGTTTCCTTGTCTTGTGATGCAGATGGTTTAAAAGTGATCTTCACATGTAAACACCACCCTCTCTGAAACACAGAATGTTCGTTTCCAAATTGTGAGAGTGATTTGAAAATGAATATGATAAAATATTACCAAATATACATGAATGCTTTCTCATAAATGAATTTAGAACAAAACTACACAATGGATTTCAAGGAATAGTTCACCCCAAAATGCTGGAAAATGTACTCACCCTCAAGCCATCCAAGATGTATAAGTGTGCTTGTTCATCACAACAGATTTGGAGAAATTTGCTGACCAATGGATCCTCTGCAGTGAATGGGTGCCGTCAGAATGAGAATCCAAACAGCTGATAAAAACATCACAATAATCCACAAGCAGTCCACACAACTCCAGTCTGTCAATTAACGTGTTGTGAAGTAAATTATATATATGAATTTTAATGTGAGAAGACAACAGGGGATGGACTTTTTCACTGGAGTGTTATTATGGATCAATGGCTCATATTTTAGCTAAAAACTTTAAAATATTAAAATTATAATGTCATATTGATGAATTTAAGTAAATTACTTGTGGATTATTGTGATGCTTTTATCAGCTATTTAGATTCTCAATCTGATGGCACCCATTCACTGCAGAGGATCCATTGGTCAGCAAATTTCTCCATTTGAGAACAGTTATGGATGTCCTCATCTAGTAGCAGTATGTATTCTGCCTTATGTAAAAGTAAGGTCAAGGTCAAATATTTGTATAATAAAAGATTTGTAATTACAGTCACAAATACAGTTCACCATGAAACACATGTTCAAATGTTATTATAAAACTGGATAGCAGCATACAACAGGTATAGTAGAGTGGTGATGATGGTGTACTCCCCTTTCATTCATCCGTAGTGAATTAAAGAAATTACATTCTATGATGTGGGGCAATTGATTACAACATTTAATTTACTTCTTATGCCTTATTTCTTCTCCTCACTTAACTGCAGCAACAAAACCTGATAATATAATAGCTGGACAAATGATATACATATACACCATATCTATTTTTTTTTTTAAAGAAACGCATTATTACAATATTATTATTATATACAGCTAACACAATGAGCAACACTGAGTAAAATATGACTAATGATAAAAAATAAATAAATATGTTTATAGTTAGAATGCCAGTGTTTTCCATGCACAGTTAAAGCACATCTTTGCAAACCTTACTGAAACTAAACCAAAGAACACACCTGAAGCTGAAGTTCTACTTCTCTGGTCACCTTTTTGTACCCAAGGTAGGCTTCAGACCTATTACCAGGGTGATTACATTTGGCAGCTCCAGCCTCAGCGTTTTGATCAAGATGGATGGATTTTTTATTCTGGGCAGACACTGGCTTAACGTTGGCTCTGGGTTTGCCTACAGAGGTCGAGTCTAATTAAGAGATGGAAATAAAGTGATAAGGAAAAAGCAGCCATTGTCCTTTTCTGACTCAGAAGAGAGAGAGAGATGGGGAGAGATTTTCCATTTCTGACTCTTCAGGAGAAAGAAATTCTAAACAGTGGAAGAGGGATTGAGACAACAGAACATCATTGAAGTGTCTTGCATTAGAAATATGAATATTACCACACACATTATATACCAGTGTGTGTGTTTGAGTGTGTGTTGTATAAAATGAGATAATGACATTACAATTAATGAATAAAATAGAATGCACAGGCAATATTGACTAAATATTTTTTATCAGACAAAATAATGATTAAAAATAGATATAAAAAATTACCATAGCTAGAAAAGACAGTTTGTCTCATTTAGAGCTCTGAAAGGAGAAAATACTATTTTAATAAAAGCACAAAGGCATATTAAAGAATTGTATTGTCTCATTAAAAATGGTAAAAATAAATAAAATAATTAAATAATAATAAAAAAGTAAATAAATGAAATAAAATGATAAAGCTTATTTTTTTAACAGCCATTACTCCAGTCTTCCTTCAGAAATCATTCTAATATAATAAAAATACACTATTGGTTCATTCAAGACCAACACAGATCAATCAATTAATCTTTCCTTCTTTTTTTTTTAAGCGCTATCTCCATCTTTCTGGGCTATAAGCTCAGCTATTGCAAACCAAGGAAATTTTCCTGACATGACAAACAACAACAACACGTGAGAAATAGTTTACAACAGAAATTGTAAAGAGCTAATATCAAGGGGACAGAAAAATTTAATAGTGCACTTACGAGTGCATCCCATCCACAGAAATTATTAACTACAAGTTTGCACAGCTCCTGGAAACACACTATAGCTGCAATTCGTGCCTGACAGGATTAACTGTGGACACAGTAAATGACACATTATGGTGGATGGTGAAGCTGGGATTCAGCAATTTGGTTTCAGCTGTGCAGCTGAGCAGAGAGTGTGGAAGAGACTTGTTGAGCAGATAACTGCGTCCATCATCCGATGCTTGGCAGCTAAAATCTTCTCTCTAGCCTCAGGGCATTAGTATGGCAGGGTTGGACTTCCTGACTGCTGGCTGTTGCCTTCAGGCTGGGGGAAGTGAGGGGTTTTCTGTGATGCATGCCACTGTAGCCCCTCAACCTTAAAAAAAGCTAACCTGGGAAGGAAGAACAGGGTGCAATTGATCCAAAACTTCTGCATAAAAAAGACAGTGTTGTACTCTTTAACATCTGATACAGGTCTAGTTTAACAGCATTTATGCAGTTATAAGCTCCTGATTCTACTGGATACAATGCATTCTATACCTGTTAAATGTAATGGAGGTCTAAAGTTATTAAAGAAAAAGAAAGAAAGAAAGAAAGAAAGAAAGAAAGAAAGAAAGAAAGAAAGAAAGAAAGAAAGAAAGAACCCATTAAAGTAGTAGTTTGTCCAAAAAAATAACACCCTCATGTCATTTAAAAATTTATATTATTATTATTATTATTATTATTATTATTATTATTATTATTATTATTATTATTAATATTATTTTTATTTTTATTTTTTTATTTTTTTGAAGCTCCATTTTACATTTAATTTACTTTCCCACATATTCAAAGTTCATCATGATCTAGACTAGAATCAGGGATATTATTATCCTTTCACTAGACCTAAAACCATAAAACATCCCTTGAAATAAAAACATTAAGTGACTTCTCATTTTCATTTAGTTTAAAGTTAAGGATTAAAATAACTAAAACGAAATCAACAAAAACACAATAAACTTAAAAAATAACAAAAACACAACAAAATGACTAACTAAAATGAAAACAAAAAATATAAAATCCACTGGTTCACTCAAAGAAAATCTACTAGAAGTTACAAAATAAAGTCTGTTTTAATATTATTCTGTAACTGTTACATTAAATTGAATATTGAATTTCCATGAATTTCTGTGATGTGCACATTGCAGCTCAATATTGATTCCAGCAGTGATTTCACAAGTCTGAGATACTGAACAATGCAAACTAACTTACAATATTGTGAAAATTATCATTTGGACACGTAAAAAAAAGAAAGAAAAAGAAGCAAGCATACATGGAGCATTTGCTCACACGGACAGATCACGATTTATCAATCACATGATCAGTCACCTTTCATGACTATGGCTGTCAGTAGACAACAAAACAAACAACAAAAAAGACTCTCATTAAAAAGAGTTCTTGATCAACCCACATTGCACTTGGCAGTGTCCTGAGTTCAGTGAAGAGGGTGTAATGCCCTGGTTCAAGGCTTTCAGTTTGAATAGGACAGGAAGTTGAGGAAGTAACAGACCCATCTGGCCAGTGTGAAGCTGTGGAGTCACACCATAAGTTCATACAGAGAGACCAACGCTCTAACAGAGAGATCTACAGTAACCTGGTCCGAGACTTGGTTTCTAAGAGAGAGACAGAGAAAGATAATTAAGACAAAGATCCACTAGAGGAGAGGTGATATTACACTGGTTAAAGTAAGCTGGCTGTAAATGATTTAGATTGTGTTGGCTCTGGCTCCATGGTGTACAGTAAGTGAGGACTTTAGACAAACCACACTAGGTCATGTAATATTAACAGTGTGAGAGAGAGAGAGAGCAGTGTCGAGGCCGTAGTACTGTAAGTCCTTGGGGTGAAACGCGTCTCACATTGTCACAGCTAACAGCTTTGAACTGACAAACAGTAAGTGAAATCACGTTCATTTCCTTACACGTTCCCTTGGGGAAAAGAGAGATGAGAGGAGTGAGAAATGAGAGGAGAGGAAATTCACTCTAATTTCTGAGTATTCAAACTGTTGAAAGCTTTTTGAGGTGGACAAGTTTGACTTCTCAGGCCATAGCTGCTGTGTCAGACTGGAGATGTCACACTGTGGGATCATATCTACCATCTGACAGGAGCACAGTGACCGCATGAACACAACACAGGCTGAAAACCGAAAGCAGGGACTGGTGGTCACCAATTGTCACTCATCCTACTTTGCCAAAAACCTTGCAGAAATGTCAACAGTAATTTGTTGCATGCTCAGCACAGTCCAAAAGTTATAAATATAGCAATTGTCAAATATATATATATATATATATATATATATATATATATATATATATATATATATATATATATATATATATATATATATATATATATAATCTTATATATTTATTCTTACAGAATAACACAGAAGTCACGGAAGTAGATTTTGCATATAATATACATGTAAAAATATATACACAAAAATTATGAATTACACAGCTATTCAAAGGTCGATGTTTTGCTGCAAAATGCTGCATGTATTTGATCAAAAATACATTAAAACTATGAAAACCTTGTTTTAACCATGGGATAAAAACTTAAAGGTAACTGCAGTTTATATCTGACAATTCTAACTTTTCCCCTCTTAATTTTAAATATTATTACAATTTAACGTGTTTTCTATTCTTACCATCTTTAATAACATAACTCATTCCTGTGATGGCCAAGCTGATTTTAATTTATTTAATAAAAAAAAAAAAAGAATAAAGAATACAAACTGCATTTATGTGCAAAATAAATATTTTGCTACATTATACTCTCTAGTGTCTCTAGTGTTACTTTTGATCAATTTGATCAATACTTGCTGAATATAAGTATTAAGTTATTGAAAAAATATCTTACTGACCCCAAACTTTTGAACAGTAGTGTAATAGTGTAGTGTGTGGGCCTGTTGTTGTGACATATCAGGACACAGGGTATGACACAGGTATTTCAAGGAGAGGGTGACTTATGAGGACATAACCCATGTCACCATTTTTTTAAACACTTACAACCATACAGAATGAGTTTTTTGAGAAAGTAAAAATGCACAAAGTTTCCTTTGAGGGTTAGGATTAGGTGTAGGGTTGGTGTAGGGCGATATAATATGCAGTTTCTACAGTATAAAAACCATTACGCCTATGGGATGTCCCCACTTTTCCCAAAAACAAACGTCTCTGTGTGTGTGTGTGTGTTTGTGTGTGTGTGTGTCTGTGTGTGCGTGTGTGTGTGTGTGTGTGTGTGTGTGTGTGTGTGTGTGTGTGTGTGTGTGTGTGTAAGTGATTCCATTACAGCCAAAGCGGATTTTTACATGTGACACTAGAGTTAACTTTGGATCCTGCATGTATATATTTAAGGGTATAACTTTGTGGATTTTGTGAATAATCCATATATAACAAATAAAAATAAGATAGAGATTTTCATCACAGCTGAGCAGGAGATTAATTACTGTCTGTCTGTGAGCGGACAGAGAATGACAGAAAGAGTGAACGCAGCATACACCCCCACTCCTCGTTTCTCATCACCTTGCATATGTTAGAAACCTGAAAACGACTAACTTTACAGGAAGCTGAGGCATTAAAGCACATTTGAAACCAATATGTCACAACATTCTTAATCTGGTAGAATGTTTAGGGGCGCATAAATGCATCTTTGCTGTGTTATGATATCCAACAATTCTATGTGGGCAGCTCAGTGGTTGGCAGAAAAAAAAATGGAGTCTGATGGAGGGGTGGAAAAAACTTAATGTCACTTACCTAAACCAACAAATAAGTCTTGTAGTCCTGAATTATTTACTTGGTTAAGACTAAAGCTCACTTCAAGTTTCCTAACATTTCTATATCTGAATTATTGCATTTACAAAATGGCAACTCAGAAACTTTAATCCTGTTCACGTACTCTTTATTGGAAAGTATTTATTTCTTGGGAAGTGGCCACAATGGCAGAACTCTTCAGACAATAGATTGAGTACATCATAAATAGATGAAAAAAGTTTTTTTTTAAATTAGTGGTTACTTAAAAAAAAATGGCATCAAGTGAACACATATGTTGAACTTATAATAACGTTAATAACACCACGGATCTTTGCATCACATATTTAAGAGATTTTAAAGTACATTAATACACTCAGATATGTCATTAAACTTAATTTATATTTATATTTTAATGGACATGCACTACAGATCTGTTAATCACTATACAGGCTAATCTTTAGAATTATTAATGAAAGGTATTACAAAACGCTAAACATGGGACTCGTGATTAGTCTGATTAATTACTCAGACCTCTTTAAATGCTGAAGTGTGTAACTAGCATTGATGGTTCATACTTAAGGAGCTGCTGACAACTATGTTTTAATGAAAATAACCACTTAATTAACTTTATAGGCTGTGTATTACAATGATTAAACCACATTCAAGCAATTGTCAAATCTGTACTGAAGTTGGTGGACAGTGGCTCACTGCATATTTGCATATGCATAAACTGCAAAGTGTGAAATCTAAATTTGATTAAAAAAAGCTAGGCAAACATATAAATGGATCAGAAAAGATGCTCTTTTCTTCTAATTTTCTCCAGCCACCATTAAGTATTTTGAAAAGTGCAGGGGCACCTCCAGAACCGTGATCACAGATCGCTTGTACAGTGAGGCTGAAAATAACACTTAACAGTGTGAGGCTACAGAATGAATGCTAATGTCACTTTGCTTTCATGGGGAGACTAAGAAAAATAACCTAATTTCTTCATGACGTTGCTTCACAGAGTGTGTGTTTCAAAGAAAAGTGAGTGGGCTGTATAGTCCACAAAGAAAGAACAAGACCCATATTTCTGTATTTTAAAGGAATGGTTCACTCAAAAAGGAAAATTCTGTCATTATTTACTCACCTTCATATCGTTCCAAACAAAAACACTGTAATGGCACCATAAAAGTGGTCTATGTGACTAAAGCACTCTATGAACTCTTTTATGAGTTTTTTTATGTTATATTTTATCGTCTTACATAACAATTCTTTAAAAATGTCAACTTTTGTCATCCAAACCAAAAAAAAGAAAGAAACCTTACTGGTCTGAGTGTAAGTAAATGATGGCAGAATTTAAGTTTTTGGATGAATGGTTTCAGTGAGTCAGGCTTTTTGTGCTAGATTGCTACAGCTTGTATTAAAAACCCCAACCACCATAATAGATGATAACGCAAACATTTCAGCTCACATCTAACTAAATCAGTTGGTGATGGTCCGGTTACTTCTCTAGGTCTGTCTTTCTCTTTCTGCTGTTTCTGCGAGCACAGCAATTGCTAATGGATTTTAGATTCTGCATTCTGCACTTTGCTGCCATTTGGTTTTAATAAAGAAGCGCTGAGGCAGACGACATTGAGTTTCATGTCTGGGTGCTTCTTTCTTTCTGTATCGCCGTGAAATCCTTTACAAGCAGAAGTGAGAGTCTCTGCGCTGACAACTGTCAGAGGCCCTCCTTCAAATCCGAACGATTTTTTCCTCCAAATCATCGTGTTCTTCATTATAATGGTGAGAATAAATCAATATGATCACTGCTCACTGCTGTGGAAAGTACAATATAGTAGAATATAGTGGCATTCATTTCAGGGTGGGGGAGGCTGGGGGGCGGGTAAGTTGTGTGCCTGTGTGTCTGAGTGCATTTAAATGTCCACGTTAATGAACGAGAGATCTTATGGAGCGTGTCTGTGGGTTACTGGTGTGAGAGGAATGAAACTGTAATTTTTTTAACACTGAGATGACATCAGGGACATCAGAGCAGACACACTCTTAATGTGTGGGAACCGGTTCGTTTGAGTGCTGCTAAAACTCTAACCTTGTGACTTTTCAAGTAATGTGGCAGTGAATATCGCAGAACCTCACTATTATAGAGAGAAGAGATTTAAAAGAAAGAAATTCTGAAAAAAATAAAGACTAAATCTGTGTAAAATAAATTGATTTTACTGCTACTTTAAGTCAGTATTAAATATTATTAAATAGAAATACATATTTTTAATAAATAAATTAAATATACAGTTCCGTTCAAAAGTTTGAGGTCAGTAAGATTTTGAAATGTTTCTGAAAAAAAGCCTCTTATGCTCACCAAGGTGCCATTGGGGTGGGGGTTCGGGGGTGATGTTGGGGGGCGCAGTAAAAACAGCAGTATTGGGAAATATTATTAATTTTAAAATTATATTTGAGAAATAGAATTTATTCCTGTGATCCAAAAGCTGAATTTTCAGTATCATTACTCCAGTCTTCTGTGTCACATGATAATTCAGAAATCATTATAATATGCTGATTTGGGTTCTCAAGAAACATTTCTTATTTTTAAAAATGTTGCAAACAGTTGTGCCGCTTAACATTTTAGTGGAAACCATTAAAATAGTTTTTCAGGATTCTTTAATGAAACACATTTACGTGACAGATTTTTTTGTTTTTGTTTTTGTTTAACAGTATAGTCTTTACTCTTTTACTCTATTTATCCATTTACAACCCTTGCCAAACAAATAAACTTATGGACCAAAAAAAAGATATTAAAATGCAACCACTTTGCTGTGGCTGATGTCTCACCTGGCGATGGCATGAGTACAGCAGCGGGACATCCTGATGAAGGAGCTGGAGCTGGCTCTAGTCTGCAGGATAGTCTCGACGCCTCTCAGCAGGTCGTTGGTTTTCAGAAGCAGCAGCATCTGTCAGGGAACCCGGTTCAGCAGCTCACTGATCTGAGGGATGTACAGCGTCGCATTCGTTCAGATCTCCACATCCTGAGGGGTAAAACAAAACAGTGCTGCTAGAAGATTGCATTATTAAGCGTATATTAATATGATTATAATGAACAGAATAATTGGTATATTCTTCAAAAATGTGCCTTTTGTGTTACACAGATAAAGGAAAGTCATTCATATGGGTTTAAATATATAATGAGAGAAATGTAATTTTGGGGCTACTCTTTTAAGTAGACTACATTAGAGATGATAGCCTTGCCTTTCTAAAGGCACATCCACCTAAATAAGTTATTAAAATATTCAGAATTAGGGGGCAGAGTGCAGAGAAGAGTGTGCATGAGAGAGAGAGAAGAGAGGAAAGAGAGAGAGAGAGAGAGAGAGAGAGAGAGAGAGAGAGAGAGAGAAAGAGAGAGAGCAGGGTGCAGGGAAATGGAATAGCTTATTTCACAGACAACTGAAAAACTAAGTGCTTGAAACTGCGACTGTGAAGATTAGCTGTTTTGGCTCAGTCACTTCAGCAACATCAGCCTCCCGAGTTGATACTCCCAGCTAATTTTTTATTAATAACCATGCATGAAAACCTCCATTCCTCCCCCTGCCTGACTGAAAAAAAAAAAAAAAAAAATCGTGGTTTCACTGGGCACATTCAAGTCCAGGCTATAAGCAGATCTTTATACCTGTGCATTCTTTCACTAAGCAGTATGCTCTAACTTACCTTATTTGCCGAATTATTTCACTTTTTTTTCCTTATATATTATTCCTTCATTCATTCTTTATTCTATTCATTAGATTTATTACTTAAGATTTACTTCTTATTTATTCATTTTTTAACGTCTATATATTCAGCTTTGGGTTTGACTGACATCAACAACAAAAACATATGGGAAGCAGTTCATAAGCATGTTAATTCCTTACTATGTATAACCATTTTAATTCTGTATTCACATCTCAGATCAATCTCTAAATGTAAAGCACTTTAACCACTGTTTATGAACAATTGATGTTATCTAGATTTCCATTTCAATACAAATGTTGTTTTTAAATATTCTGTAAAAAGAATCCTGTATAACTGCTTTCACAAAAATATAAAGCAGCACACTGTTTTCAACTATAATAATTTTAAAATTAATAATAATAATAATAATAAATGTTTCTTGAACACCAGAGGAATGGGTTATAATTATATTGTATCTAATTAAATATAATTAATATAAAGCTATGAAAACTGTTTTTTATTATATATAATAATATTTAACAATATTGTTGTTTTTACTGTATTTATTTATCTGAATAAAATAGACAATAATGAACAACTCAACACAGACACTGACAGTACAGACAAAAACACTTACCGTTATGAAATTTTGTGGTCTCGGTTTGACAACAGCAGCAATTTGATTCAACAGCTATTAATTCCACTGACCAGTAGACCAAGTGATTAAAATCACAGTTCACAATTAACAATCACAAACCTCGATTAAGGTAATTAAACTTAATGTAGTCCTTGCAAAAACATAAGCCGATAGTACCATAAAATGACAACATTGTAGGAGACAAGGTACAAAGAGCTGTACAACTGCACATTTTGACTTATTTACTCAGAATACAAAATGTGATTCAATTTTAACCACTGCTATACATTCCAATTAACTTTAAGAGCCTATGTGTAAAAATCTAAAGAGATCCTACATTGTATGAAAAAGTAGCCTAGTGGTTAAAGATCTGGACTAGTAACTAAAAGGCTGCATGTAAAAACTCCACAAGAACCTGGGGTTGTTCTGGATAATGTTCTTTTGAAACATGTTTTAAGTCTCTATAAACCATAATGATAGGTTTACACATACATATGAGCTGTGATGGCACTGCAGTATTATCAGCTCTTGGCTATGCTGGATTGTGGTGCGAAGAGCAGGTGAGGTGAATGTGACAGTAGGTGGATTCTGCCGAACATTACAGACACCCTGTGTCCTGTCCTGAAATAACCCAATTTTACAGGGTATGTACATCCTCAGAAGAAACATTAGGACGGGGGGCCGGCAACCAGAGTGGAATCTCTTCTTATGAAATCTTTCTATATACACAGCCTGTCTTCAAAATTAGATCTTACTACCAAAATAAAATGATAATAGTATTATATTAAGGTCCGACTGTTCATGCAAACAGCCCCTGATGGTATCACTTGGGCATGGCTCCAACAGTTGGCATCATCCTGGTTGTGTCTGGCTCAATATTACCCCAGGGCTAATCTATCCTGAGAGGGCCTGGAGCCAAGAGACATGTCTGGGGCCTGCAGAGACCCATGAAGACCCCCAGCAGCCCAGGGCCCACCACAAGCTGCTGCAACAGCCAGTATAGGTGTAGAGCTGCCTCAATGCCAAACACATGTCTCTGGAATAAGGCTGGCCATACAATTTGTACCACCGAGATGAGAAAACAGGCCCAGAGGAACAGAATGATCCAGATATATTAAATAACAGATAACACATACAGTACAGTGCACAAACAGTCACTTGTTTAGGAATAGAAATGCACTGGTCACACTAAAAAGAACAGGTTCCTATAGAAGTCATTCGTTTTGGAATCATTTTGATAACATTACATGTACTTTATGGTTTTGATTTACCAAATGCAATCTCAAAAGAGTCCAAAGACTTCAGAAAGTCTGACTACACTAGGCAACATGTTTAATCTACATGTTGTAGATTCAGTATCGGCTAGACACTGACTAGATATACAGCCATTGGTCATTGGTCAAACATTGCTAATCACCTAAAGTAAGCAGCAAAGCGGGTCAGGATGTCAAAATCCCAAACAGGTTCTGTTATAAAAGGGAATACAATGCAAAGACAATATCCCAAAAGTGAGGTCCCAGAAATTGCAGAATGGCAGGATAACACGTCTGGTCATTGAAGTGCACTCCAGCAGCAACAGTTTTTAATAACTGATTGCTCTGCTGTGACTTGAGCTTGAAAAACTTGTGCAAGCTCTATTTTCCTGTCCATTTATCTGCTAATCCTTAAATCTCAATCTCTAAAATTCCGTCGGGGGGTGGGTGGGTGGGGGGATAAGGTGCTAAATTAAGTGGATTTAAATTTGCTATCGCTTGGGTGGGATTTACAGGCGCCGGCAGCAGCAGCGAGCAAAAGTGAGGGGTTCGGATTAAAATAGGACACTGAACACTTGGTCTATGACCACAAGCTACTGCTCCAACATCCAACTCATATGCCCTCACATCTCTTTGCATATATATCCTGCCACTTGCAGCAACAGTAAGACAGTGACACATGCGCTCCATCTATGTGCACACGTTCTCTTTAAAGAAAGACTAACTTGACAGGCTCACTGCCTTGTTTCCTGTGGTGCTGCATAGCTGGTTATAGTCCAAAACTGACTTTGGGCTTGTTCCAATGTCCCCCATCTCTGGACTGAGTCTGTCTGGATTAAAAGCCCACTAAGAGATTTCCACCTCTCATTTTTTGGACGAATGTAAGCCCAGACCCTAGAGAGTTCTATGGACTATATACACGCATGCAAAATTTATTGAGTAATTAATTAATTTAGATATTTTTAAGAAACTGAAAAAAGCACAAATGTCAGGGCATGACAAAACTTCTCCAGGCCCCCAAAATACCCTTAGACTCCAGAAGGTTAAGTAATAATTTATTTATTTATGTTTAACATACTGGCTTGCAAGTAATTTTTACTCTATGCAAAAGCAATATCTAGCCAAATAAACATGTAGAATGAATATATATATATATATATATATATATATATATATATATATATATATATATATAAACTTTGTTTTTTTTCTTTTTACTTCTGCATGCCTGGAAAACACCTAAAAAAGTTTGTCATCCAGGCTAATCTTCAGTTTTTATTTTTATAGGTTTAATTAACTTTGCACGTTATTATTTCTCTTCGTTATATGCTATTTTTTTTACATGCCTCATGATGCATTCTGCCTTTCAGCAACCGAGCCCCAACTCTCAGCTTTCGCCTTCTGCTTTTGAAGTTAGCCGGCACTTCAAAGTTCAACTACAAGGCATCTCTCCACTTTAAAGACGAGGGGTAATCATGAGGTAAGTCACCCCGCTGCTCCGTTCATACGCCATTGTGCCCTGATGACTCTTGGGTGGACGCGGTGCGCTGCATAAAAGGGTCAATCGCTCTGTGTGGATGTGAATTGGACAAAATCAGAGACAGACTGACTGGGTCGTGCTACCAGCTCCGACAGCTGGAGAGAGAGACAGTCCTGATTAGCCATGCCTCTCTCTTATCTCTGCCTGTTCGGTACAGCCGAAGATGAGAATATGGTCATGTCCTAGCGGCCCTCCCTCTGGGGATCTTGGTGAACAGCCAGAGAAGGCCAGGACTGCACATAACTAACCGGCCAACAGAGTGTTACCCATCAAATCAGTCAGCATTCAGGAGCATTGAGATTGATAGTCAGTCCTTAGTCGAATACTTAATGAAGAAAAATGCACAGCTTGCCCTAGGAAAAAAATAAGGAAGAGGACGTTTAAATAACAATGTGACAGTCCTTCTGCATATTCATAAATGCTCCAAATAGACATTCCATTTCATCCCCGTGAGGAGTCAAAGTCACTACATAAAAGGATTAACCGCTTAACGCTCTCTGCTCTGCAGCTTTCTGTATCAAGGCACTAAGCAAATGGGTCGATCTGATCAAACGAGTGGAGGTCCGCTGGGAGATTTGGAGAAGCATAGTAGAAGCCACCTTCTGATCTGAGTAAAGGCCTATATGTGGTACAAATAAGCAAGAAACTAAAAAAAAAAAAAAAACTAAAAAAACTTTAAAAGAATGTATCTCTGTGGGTCTTTATAATGAGAATAATGTGATATTAGGATTATTAGTTAATTGATCTAGGCATCAAAACTATTTTAGAGCATGGAGAAAATCTTAAAAGTCAGAACTTTTGCATATATTTTATACACTAATGTGTTTACATCAACTAAATCAACATAGTACCAGAACTGTTTATTGAACAAATGTAACAAATATGCCACACAAAAAAAAAAGAAAGAAAAAAAAACTTTACTTATGAAATATATATTTCATGGATATATATTATATAAAAATGTGAATTTGTTTAGTGTGAATTTATTCCACATTAAGACAATACACCTTGAGACATTTACAAGTGAAAAGGGCAAAATGCAAAACTACATAAATAATGGGCCATTAAACATATTCTAAAAGAACTGGATGATGCAAACAAAAGCATTTTTTTTTCTGAATGCTTTACAGGATTGAAAAAATCTGAAATAACTTGAAAGTTTGAAGAGAGATGAGGTGGAGGTACTTTTCTATGTTTTGAAAAATGGCCCTGGAGGTACCATAAATATCAAGCTGACTTGGCAAATGTGACACTGGTTTCTTGTGGCCAAATGTTGATAAGAGCAAACGAATATCAAAACAAAAGCTAACTTGACTTGGCTAAACCATCAGACCTTGAATTGAATTTGTTCCACATTAAGACAATATGCCTGAGACATTTCAAGCGTTAACACCAAGGAAAGCACTATAGAAAATGTCTGGGTTATGATTCGATTTTACTGTGGCCATCCGACTGCACAGACGCAAGACGAAACATCTACTGTAAACGGAATTAAAATGTCATGTCTTTACTCATCCACTGAGAAAGCATGCAAGCACGGGGCTTTTAATGGATGTTTACGAGAGCTGCGGTTGGTAATAACGTCAGCTGGTTTAGTAATAATCGAGATTTATGAGACTGCGTAAGTGATGGGAGGGGACTGGGACAGTAACTATTAAATTCTTTGCACACAGAAATTGGTTTAACTGCTTAATTCAAGCTCACTGGACGGAGGAATATTTAGAGCTCAGCTTTCTGACAGTAAGCCACACCAGGACAACCCAACTTTTTACAGCTCTCCGCCAAATAAAAAGGCCAGAGCCACTCAGAAGAGAGCTTAAGTTCTTTCTTTCAGCTGAGTGTGTGCCCTGTCACAAAGCCGGAGGCTCAACATTAGATACTGAATGGTACTTCAAAAATCGAGGCCCAGAATGAAACAAACACACTCGGTTTTTGTTTTGTTATTTTTGGTTGTTATTTTTTTCCCTGCTCCTTCTCAAGCAGGGAAAGAAAGGTGAGTCTGACAGGTGTGAAGTCATGTAGGGATAGGCTTTCAAAACTCAGCCTTCTGTAAACATACTGAATCTCTGAATCGGCTCTTCTCTGATGGACAGACAAAAACTGCTGACCACAGGAGACCTAGACATGCTAGCATATAGGTTTATATAGCAGACAGGTCGGACAGTCTCTCCCTTAACTATATGCCGCTGCGGGGCAGACATTATGAAACATGGGGCTGATCAGCAAGGACAACGCCATGAACAGCCAAAAAAAGCTCTCCCCTGGGACAAACACAAAAGCAATTACACAGGAGCGAGGCTATTCGTCATGCCTGACACCACAATTCATTATTCACAAATACGTAGGCTTTTCAGGGCTCTGTGTTAACCGAGTAAGCTTAGCAGGGGGTAAGAGGCCACGCTTACCAAAAGAGCTACCTAACTAACTACTAATAAATACAAAAACACACACGCACACTCATACATAATGTCATTTTTTATTACATTTTTTAGAAATTGTTTAGTATATATATTTTTCTATATATGCATAAATATTCGCTCCACAAGACTATGGCTCAATAAAGTTATACATTTGTATATATTCTAGACTCAGTCACACACTTCTACCTGCAGATTTCAAGGAAACAGCTTTATTTTGCAAGAAAATGGCACTTTTCTCCACCGTCAAGGACTAAAAAAAACACAGTCAGACAAAACAATCCATTTAAAGATTGGAAAGAATGACAGAAAAGACTTTAGCACATACTGTATGAACAATGCAGTGCTCTAGGAACTTGCATTTAGGCCGTCGTATAATTTCTGGGAAGTTTAAAGGGCAAAGCTATTATGTTCAATTCCATGTTCTCAGCAACATCTAAGAGGGTCAGCTTTGTCAGACACATTTTCCATCACGCAGAACTCATCGCTCATTCTACAAAATGACTGGCAAAAAAATAATGAAATAAATAGAATAAAATCCCTGTCTTGGATATTAGAAAAGAGGTAATGATGTTAATTATTACTATAATAAATTATTATTTAAATTATTGGTTACACTTTATTTCATTAGTCCACTTTAGACATTCTACTGACTATAAGTAACTTTGTAACTATATGTCAACTACATATCAACTAAATCTCAGACATTTGCAACTACATGCCTACCATCTCTCAGAGTAGACGGTTAGGGTAGGTTTAGAGTTACTGTTAGGGGTAGGTTTGGGCTTAGTATAAGTTGACAATAAGTTTACAAAGAAAGTGTTAGAAGATATTAAGCAGACAGTCTACTAATACACTACTAACTGCTAGTTGACATGTAGTTGCAAAGTTACTTACTGCTAGTAGAATGTCTAAAGTGGACTATCAAAATAAAGTGTTACCAAATTATTATTATCATCATTATAATTGAAAATCTAAATGTGTAGTAATAATAAACTCCCATTAGAGTAATACAGACAGGCAAGTAGTGTAATGCCAGGCAGACAGGTAGTGCACTCACATTCACTGCTCTAGACACCCCCTGGGTCTCTGTTTTCACTTAGCATGCTCTGGTTCAAAGCTCAGTAGTAACTTTTTCTTTTTAGCATAAACCCAATTTCAGATAACGGACCCAAAGCCAACAAAAAACTTTGATTAGGACTGAGGAGAAACCTCTGGAGACGGTGGTGTTTGCAAAGGAGGCCTCTCCTCATCTGTTGGAGGAGATCGATCCAAAGGAGATTTTCTTTGTTTCGCCTCACCAAGTAATACCGTAAGTCATCCCTACTGCATTCACGCGATAAACTTCATGTTTACGTACAGACAAATGCTTGACTTGTCACAAAGTGTCTATGTAAAAAGTCATTCCCTGCTCATGTTTTGCATGGTATTGATCGTCTGTTTTGGTGGACTATAGAAACTCTGTTTCACTTGATCTACCTTGGCTTAACTCTCAGTTTCCTCTCACTCATCCATCTTCCTTAGGCTCTATTCTACCCATATCTATGATCTACAGACAGGTTACGTCTCTAGCTCTCACTTCCTCCCAGTCTTTGCCGTCTCATCGCCCCCTCCTCATCGCCTTTTTACAGAAATGATTGCAGCTCTCAATTCATCCACAAAGCGAGCTTTTCTCCAGCACAATGAATGTAAATTGCACTCATTTCAATTTCAGCACTAATGTTCTTGATGTTTGTTCCTGTTTCACAGCAAAACAAACCAAATGGAATACAGTTCCGTTTGGTGGATTGCAAAATTAGGATTTAGAGCATATTTTGCAGCCAAGTCACTCTGCCATCCCTGAGAGAAACTCTAGTTCATTTGGCTGCGGTCTGATATATGATTATGTTCTGTCTAATCAGGCATGTAATTAGACAGCAACAAGTAAAAAAATTATAAAAAATGATGAAAAGAATGACATAAAAAAAATGCATGTCAGTGTCATATATGAACATGATCCCAGCATTAAAATAGTGTTATGCTATATTCTGTTTAACTTTCTGTTTTTAGCTGAGATGTATTCTTAAAAAGTTCTTTGCATTGCTGTATATCACACATCAATTCTAGCACCCACACATTTCTTTATCTTTGTATAGACATTGATAAGTAAAATCTCTATATACGAACACTTTGTTCATAAATTAAAAAGATCAGAGGCAGTTGTAAAGTTAAATTAAGAAATTAGTTGCTATAAATTAAATGATTTGTGACCCTGGAGCACACAAAAAAATAAATAAATAAATAAATAAAAATAAAACCCCAAAATTTTGATAGGTAATCAATTTAGATAATAATAAGCTTTCCATAGAAGTATGGTTTATTAGGATCTGACAATATTTGGCCGAGATACAACTATTTGAAAATCTGGAATCAGAGGATGCAAAAAAAAAAAAAAAAAAAAAAACAGAAAAGTAAATAGAAAATAGAGAAAATCGACTTTAAAGTTGTCCACATGAAGTCCTTAGTAATGTATTTTACTAATGATAATAGATTTTTGATATCTTTATGGTAGGAAATTACAAAAAACAAAATATCTTCATGGAACATAAAATCTCTTTCAAAGAGATTACAACAGCCCTTCATAGAATGTTACCCTCCCACCTGACTCAGAGGTTACCGTAATCATGGAACATGATCTTTACTATAGAAAATTCTATCATTTTGACCCATAAAATGTATTTTTAGCTATTTTTACAAATAAAAATTGCGCTACTTATGACTGGTTTTGTGGTCCAGGGTCACATTTTGGTAGCCATTTTATACATTATATTAAAAATACAATAAAATCTAAGAATGTAATATTCTAGGAACAATTACAGTTGATTTGTAAACAACTGTACATCTGTAAAGTAGTCCATATATAATTTTAAGTTTAAGAAGCTGTTCATGTTGATAATGTTCATAAAAGTGTCTTCATAGAAGAATATAAAATCTGTTCATACAGATCATATAATAATCATAATGTAATATAATAATAATAACAAATTACTAAATAACTATTTAGTTTTAGAAATGAATTCATATGTAGGCTCAAGTTGTTTTCGTCAACAATACTCATTTCAAGAATTTAAGGATTAGTCTTCAAATCAAAAGGTTTCAAGATCATGTGAAACTTAAATTCAGTCAAATGTGTCCAGACATTTGGGTTTATATAACCGCAAGATCACATCAATATCTAAAACCATTGCATATTTCAAAAACCACCCTATTTACACTCTGAGAAAAAAAGGTAGAATGGTAACACTGGGGAAGTAGTGCCCTGAGGTGCAAAAGCTGAAATGTCCATATATAAACAAGGACTTACAGGCAGTCAAATAAAGATGGTGAATGGATAACCACATATTGTAGGTACCACATATCTGTAGTTGTACAGAGAGCTAATAGGGCTGTGGTTTCTGTGGGCAGTGGCGGTGCTGGGTGGCAGGTAATTGCTGAGGCAGACCTATGAGAGGCTGATGGAGAGACAGAGAGAGAGAAGCTTTTTATCTGTGTAGGTCTGGTAGACAAGGAGTGCGTGTTCTCTAATGAGGGGGCAGGTTCATATTGACCAGCACTCCACTTCACTCGCAACACTAATGGTGTGTTTTTATCAAAATGTTTGAGTGGTTTTGCCTTTACTGCACTTCAAATACAGAAACCTGTAGCTCCAGTTGAGTTTTTGTGCATTTGTGTGTGGTGTTTTTTTTCTTTCTCTCTCTTTTTCATGTGGACTGTCGGAATGAATGTTGTTGTCAAGAGGGAAACAACAAAGCTGAACAACAGAAGGGATGATTTTGATATTGATCTTATTTTTGCGCTCATATACAAAAAAGCCTAGACATACTTGGCTGAATTTAAGTTTCTCGTGATCTTAAAAACTCTTCTATCTGAAGAATTTAATACTTAAAAGCTTGAAATTAGCATTGCTGTCAAATATAAATAGCGCCTACACATAAATTTATTTTTTAAATAAAACAGCCAACAAGTTTGTGCTGAAATATAAATTTATTTTAATTATATTATGAATATTAAAATAAAATATAATACATTAGAATAATATATATATATTATAGAATTAATATATAGAATTAAAAAGAAGATCTATCCATCTATAAAACTAAAAGTAATAACAATAATTGTACTACTAATAATATATTTATTATAGAATATTATTAAAAAATGCGTTTAACAAATAAATATAAAAATAAACAAGAAAATGCTAAGGCACACCAAATCTAATTCGTCAAAATGAACTAGAATTGGACAAAGAATTGTAACAAGAAAGGTACACAAACTGCATGTACTGTATGCATCAGCGCAATGAATTTGATTAATTGACAGCAAGCTGGATTCTTAAGCAAAAATATTCCTAGTGCATTCATATTTCAGCGTTTAATGACCATGTGTAAAGCTGAATGCTGATTGGAAATTTAATGCAAGTCCATCTCTTTTCAGTGTTAGAATGACAGTCAGGAGCTTCTCTGATGCTACTGCTGGTTTCTGCAGAGACAACAGCATTAATATTGATAGTCCTGTACAAAGCAGGCTAGCTGTGGATAGGAAACACACTGCACTGGACACAGAGTGTTTATATACTGAGAGCCCTTCATACAGTCAGGAGGGTACCTGGGATCTCAATCACACAATGAGAGAGCTCAAAGCACTGTTACTTAAACAGCAGCTCACAAACAAACATACTGTATGCACCTACACTTGTGAGGATTTCCCATTGACTTTCACTGTTAATTAAGCTAAATTTATACCTCTACCACTGGAATAGTTGACCCAAAAAAAAAAAAAAAAAAAAAATCTGTCAGTGAATTAGGACTAAAAATCTCAGACTTTAATAAGGATGTAAAAGCAACATTAAAGTTCTATTAAATTTGACTATACAACTATGCTCAGCTGTATACTCTTGAATCAAGACACAATAATTTGCCAACTCTCATTGAAAATAACTTTTGGTTGGAGCAAAATACAACTTAAATGTTTCCCTAAATGTCTCAAATTTTCAGAAATACTGCCACAGGTAACCAAAATTAGTGTGCACACTCAACCATATATTTATGACTCTCTTCTTAGGAATAAAAAAGTTTCTGTTCTACTTATGCTGCTAATAAATACAATGTACAACAAATGCCCAATAAGAATTCTGTGGCAATGCAAATATTTTGGAGCATTCATTCAAATGTGCAGCACTTTAAAACACTTAAGTCAAATAATATTGAGAATGTATCATTTCTTTTACTTGCTTACACGCTTAGATTGTTTTTTGTGTTTTTTTTTTTTTTGGGGGGGGGGGGGGCATCCATCCAGTTGCAAGAAGTTATTTCCACTTTCAGGTGGAATAAGCTGTCAACCTCCACACAAACACACATACAGAAAAATCTCTGCATCTCTACTCTTCTCTAGCTTTCTCTTAATCTATTTGTCTTATAAACCTGGCATTAAGCATTGCATATAATATGACTATATATGATTTGCTTTGTTACAAATTATGCTATACAAATTAAAGCATTTGCAGAATGAATAAATGTAAATGAAAGGTTCCATGGATGTTAAATGGTTCTATATTGAACCATAAATGCAAATAAAGAAGCTTTATTTTAAAGAGTGTAATGCAACGTAATCGGATCTATTATATGTGCACATGGACAAAATGAAATGATTACCTGGCTGCAATTCTCTAATGATTTCAGACAACAGAACTGTTCAGAACTCAAAATAAAACCAAAACATTGCACACAGAAAACTTTTAAAAAACTGTGTGGGCTAGTGACGCCATGGAGGCTTGGAGTCAAGCATGATTCATCCCATACAACAGATCATCACAGACTTCTTTAACCTCATCTACTAAAATACAAAATTGAAGAAAAAGACTCAAAAATTGCAAAAAATGAACAAAGGAAGCAAATTACCAAATATCTATATTACACATAAAAGAACCGCTTACTTAGTTTCTTGGTATCGACAAACATCATCAATCTTTTAAGTTGAACTATGTCACAAAGTAAAAACTTTTTTTTTTTTAAAGATGCATCTACAAAATATAAAGATATAAGATATCCCCACGTGGGCACTTGATTTGTAAATAACCCTGTGGAAGCAGTGTAGTTGCAGTCAGTGGATGCTAACAGAGTGTGGGATCAGATGAGGCAAGTGTGATGTGTGTGTTTGCATCTGCTCACTCTGACCTGTGAGGTGAGCCATGTGGACAGCTATGCAAGACTCTATAAAGCACTACCATAAATATGTTCTTGAGCATTGCTTTAGGCTGGTAAAAGTCCCTAACATTCCACATGCAAAACACAACAATGGTAACACTCGAAAACACATAATTAAAAAAAGAAATGCATGCTATGTTGTCACCACATGACACATAACTCAAAACGAACAACACCAGTGGCAAAAACACTAAACAATGAGGTAGTGATTTGCATGAATTATTCAAGCCACGCTGCATGCTGGGAAATACAGTCCAGGATCTAGCACTGCAGAATTAATTAAGAATTAAAAAGGGCAATTAAAAAGAAAAAAATGGCATTTGATGTCAAATAGGTTGCAGAAAATTAAAAAAAATCTGCATTCCTGTAGCTCAACTTTTAGAATGGCAGTCCAAAAAAAAAAAAAAAAGTACAAACAAAATTATTGTGAAATATTATTACAATTCAAAATAACTGTTCTCTATTTGAAATTACTTTAAAATTTTAATTTCCATTCATTTATTGCTAAAATGTCAAAGCTGCATTTTCAGAAGCCATTACTCCAGTCTTCAGAGTCACATGATCCTTCGGAAATCGTTATAATATGCAGATTTGCTGCTCAGAAGACATTTCTCATTATCTGTGTTGCTGCATTCAACACAGTTGTGCTGCTTAATGTTTATGTGGAAACTGTGATTTTTTTTGTTTTACTATATTCAGGATTCTTTGATGAATAGTATAAAGAACATAATTTAATTGAAAGTAAATTTAAATTAATTAATAAAAAAAATCTAACTGATCCCAAATTTTTGAATGGCAGTGTATATGTACTTATGTTAATTTCTACATTAAATACTGAATAATGCATACTTGACACATGGTTGTGATGCTGCTGGAGTCTAAATCATCAATAAAACCCTTGCACAAGTACATATAGACTCAAACACAAGAATTCTTGATCTCCTCTTCTAAAACAAAGCATGAAGCTCTGTTGTTTTTAACGCCCATTATTCCGTCCTAGCAATACAATATGTTCTTATCTCTCCATTATTATGCAGATGAGACAGTCTCCCTTTCTGCAAATGCCACAGCTGTATATGTGAAATACGCCTCTATAACTGCCTATAATTATTTCAGACCAGACTACTTCAAATCATCCTGGTAATTTGGTGATGTTTGGTGGGGGGCTTGGAGAATCAGACACTTTCAGAGGGGTATAGAGAAGGTAAGAGGTACTACACCCCACTAAAAATGCACACCCAACGCAAGTGGTCATGGACCGGGCCATAATTATTCTCGCAAAGGATTCTGGGTAATTAATCTAAAAAGAAAGCCACCTGCTGGAAAGTGCACTCAAATGCTGCACGCTGAGATGACTGACTAAACAGGCCTAAGTGGAACACTCCTGAAAATGATGGGGATCTGAAAGCAAGTAAGCAGCAAATCAGCTAATAGTCAAGTGTGTCTGATGGTGTCAAAGGCTGGTACTGTTTCCTGTTTGGTTTTGTCAAATTAAATGGAGCATAATAAATCCATCTTCAGAAACGTACTGATGTAAAATTTAATTCAAATGGCTTACTTGTAGTTGACTATGCATATTACATTAGAACAGAATAAATTATTCATCATTACTATAAAAACCCACTTTAAGATTTATACAATGTTTTTATATAATGATTTAAACTTTAGATAAATGTAAACATGTTAATGAATGCAAACCAAATGTCTTTGCACTTTTGTTCAACAAAAGACAAAATACAACAGTACTTTTAAAATAAGTGTGCAATACTTTACTTTTGAATTCATTATTGAATATTGCGCATAATGGGATTAATTGCAGAAAAAAAGAGATTAATCGCAGTTTAAAATTTGTATAGTTGCCCAGCTCTATTTTAAATAAAAGTAAAAAAGTTAATAAAAACAATTCAAATGGCTTAGTGTTAACTAGCAAGCTATTTATACTAAGACATGTTACATTATTAATATTTAATGCACAGTACTACAAAGAAAAATAAAGTTATAGTTACAGATAATACTATTATATTATTAAGATTATCAACAAAATTAAGAAATTAAAAATAAAAGATTTAAATGTATATAATGTTTAAACCTTAATATGCATAATCAACTATAAGAAAACCATTTATATTATATCATAAATGTATTTGAAAAAAAAATAAAATCTATTCGGAAAATAAAATCAGAATATAAAGCTTATAGTGTGTATTGTTATACTAATGCTGAAGACTTCTGTTCTAATGTGTACTCTCAACAATAAAACAATAAATGCTTAAAGATTTATAAAAAGGGTTTGTTATTAATTATATTATTCATTATATATTAGGCCTATTTTAATGTGATAGCTTTAATGTACAATAACAAATAGTGTGTTACTGAAGACTCTGATGCTCTGATTTAACATGATTTTACAGCCCAAATGTCATGTATAAGGTTATGTAATAAAAGTATAAATAAATGTCCCTGACACCCTCCAGATGGCCAAACGTCTCCCACAGAGGCCTGGCCTTTAGAAACCCTCTACCACCATAACACTGACCCAACAGCCCTCCTCTGGCCACGGGGCCACCAGGCCAGCCACCTGGACAGTTAGTTAACCTTGTTCAGAAATTTAGTTAACTGGTGTTATTGTGGCCCTTTGTGACCACTAACAATAATTAAACAGCACTTCAGTCTGGCAACTTTTTTTTCAACATGGCAAAGGTAGGCTTTCATATGTTTTGACCACTCCCTGTTTATAGACACTTATCTGACAGTAATGAAAAAGAGGCTTTAAGGAACAGCATTGTGGCAGCAGTGGAGTCATTCAGATTTTTGGGGTTGCAGGATGTACTTTTCTTGTCAACTGAAAAAGGCCCAGATGACACAGTTTTACTCAGCTGTTATAGAGTTGGTTCTGTGCACTTCTACTGTAAAACTGTCTGGTTTGCATCAGCCAGCAAATCAGATATAAGAAGACTGCAATGGACTGTTGGTATAGCTGAAAGGATAATTAGTGTGAACCTGCCCAACCTTCAGGACTTGTACACCTCCAGCGTGAAGAAACGGGCAGGAAACATCATCACAGATCCCTCTCATCCCGGGCACAACCGGTTTGCACTTCACCCCTCAGGCAGACGTTATAGATCTCTGTGCACTAAAACATAGAGACAAAAAACTGATTTTCCCCCCATGCCATCTCCAGTTTACGCAGCTAACAATAAAATGACCACCTGTCTTCTGTACTTCATTTCTTAAAACTAATTATTGTCTCTCTCTCAAGTGTTATGTAAATACATATAATTTTTTTTATTTATACAGCTGTATAAAGAGTACAGTAAATAATGCACACATTTTTACATAAATCCTCTGTTACAGATGCATACCACATTATTATTAATATTTATTTCGTTTTTTCCCCCTTAGTCTTATGTTCTTTCTGTTCTCAATGGCTTGGTGCTATATTCGTACCAATAGTTCCTAAAAAAACACAACAAATTCTTTGTGTGTTTACACACACTTAACAAATAAAGCTCATTCTGATTCTAGTTAAATTCAATATGGCATCCAACCTGATTAAAGTCTATTGCTAGGTTACATCAAGTAACGACTGTTTAGCTTTGTTCTGGCAATAATAATAATAATAAATAAAAAAATAAAAAACACTACCAGTCCAAAGAATGGAAAAGACTTTTGTTTATTGTGATTTTAAAAACCAAATGAATCCAACCATGAATCTGCTTCAGATTCATTTTATAGACCAATATGTATGTATGTATGAATTGGACCCGCTAATAAAGGAATAAGTGTCCAGCATTCACGGGGCCTCCTTCAAAACTGTTTAAAAGGTGGCTACTTTGGTTTAGCTAAAATTTTAGAATTTTTTGGATCACTAAATAATATTTTGCATTATTGTAAGTGGAAAATAGTTTTAATAAAGAATACGTACGTGTATAAAAAATACATATCGGTAGTGTCTGTTGTAGACCTGGTCAAAATCCCCTCACACATGCAAAATAAAAGGTCTCACTTATGCTCATAGATTACCTCAGTTTGAGTGACAGGTGTCTGGCTGATACCAACATTTACTGACGTCCAGGAGCGGGCGGTGAGGACACAAGTGAACACAGGATAGAGCTGTAACGCTCGATGCCTTTCAAGTCTCCCTTTATCAAACTCTGCCACAGTCTGCAGTAGTCCAACCTGAAGTCCTGGTTCAGCACCTTGGACAGAGACACAATGTGTTCTGTTAGTGTTTGAGGTGTCTGAACAAATGTTCAAAAGTAAAAGTCATCACTCTACTCTTCATTGTCACATCATCCTTCAGATATCATTCAAAAATGCTAAATGTCTGCTCAATAAACATTTCTTTTAGGTTTCTAAACTTTTTTTTTTTCCAGGATTCTTTGATTAATAGAAAGCTCAAAAGAACAGCATATATCATATTTATTTGAAATATATATATTTTTTTTTACATTTTTAAAAGTTCTTACTGTCACTTTTCATCCATTTAATGTATCCTTACTGAAAAAAAGTATTAATTTCTTACAAAAAAATAAAAATAAAAATACTGTTCAACATAAAAAAGATAAACATCAGCATACATTTATAATCCAAATACTGAGAGCTATCAAGAGTCTTAGACGGCTAAGTAAATGGAAACTGGTGTTTCATGATGTTGTAGCATTACAGAAAGACAGATGAGATTACTTGATAGTTGTTAACAAGGAATCTTGTGGGCCTCATTAACTGCTTCGGGTTAAATTGAAGGCCAGCAAATCCCTCACTGAGACAAACACAGTTCAATGGAATACCACTAGGACTACACCATTTTGCAACTCCAATTAATCAACGCAGACACAACCCATGGTTTTCAGCAAACTTAACATGACATGCCATGAATTAGCGTTTGGACAAAGAAACGAACCAAATGTCACTGCTAGAACGGCATTATCATATTTATCACAACATTATCTCCATGGATTTATATAGAGCTGTTACGTCTTCTGGGAAAACAGAAGTTCAGTGAACTGCAGGAGAGTTTGTACCGGTGTGTTTGCATATCTGCTTGTAATAAGAGGGACGTGGATATGTGCACTTCTTAAAACACATTAGAGCTTCAGGGCCACTTAAATGAAATGCTTTTAGTCTGCTGCAGTCGTACAGACCTGGGTGTGCAGCTGACCTGGGAGCCAGCGGGTGAAAAATGGGGTGTAATATGTGATGAATTCGCTTCTATGTCGACTTTGTGGCAGTCTCGGCCGATGTCTTACTTGATACTGACCGTGATTGAGTAACACAATTTCCGTCTTACTGCTTTCAGGACACTTTCGCACCAGCACGTTGCCAGGGTGAGGATCACTTGACAAATATCATCTCACTGTATATCTTGCCCAGATTCCAGGGGAGATCTATGGAAAAGGGAGAAAGGAAAGAAAAGTAAGAGAAAGAGAAAAATAAACAGGTTAACCACACATACAGGTTTACTGGTCTTCCAAATCCTCTCACAGATACTCATTCTGCTGCATAGTAGCTTTTTGTAACGACTGGTCTTAAATGCAAAGATTTATTTAAGCACTATTTTATTTTGTTTAATCCTATATTTCAGAACTATAAATAAGTGATCCGGGACCACAAAACCAGTCTTAAGTGTACATTTTTCAAAACTGAGATTTATACATCATCTGAAAGGATCCATTTATTAGGATCGAACAATATTAGGCAGAGATACAACTATTTGAATATGTGGAGTCCTGGGGTGCAAAAAATAAAATAAAATGTAAAAAAAATTCTAAATACTGAGAAGATCACTTCTGAAGTTGTCGAAATGCATATTACTAATCAAAAAATTAGTTTTTATATATTTACGGTAGGACATTTACTAAATATATTAATATCCTAATGATTTTTGGCATAAAAGAAAAATCAACAAATTTGACCCATACACTGTTTTTATTTTTTTTTTATTTTTTTTTTTATTTTTTTTTTGGCTATTGCTAAAAATATACCCAAGTGATTTAAGACTGGTTTTGTGGTCCAGGGTCACATATTCCATTAGTACATGAAGTTTTATATATTATTATCTAATAATAATTAATCATTACATATTACTATTAAAATATTTACATAATAATGTATATAATGATTTAAACATCATATAAATGTAAAAAAAGTTCATAAATAGTTTGAATAGTTAGTGTTACTCAGTATGCTATTTATACTAAGTAGATATACTAAAAACAAATATATTTGATATATAAATAATTTAAAAAGTATTATTTTCTAAGTATAAACAATTTATATATATATATATATATATATATATATATATATATATATATTATATATATATATATATATATATATATATATATATATATATATATATATATATATATATATATTACAAATAAAAGCACTTTAAGCAAAAAAAAAAAACTAAAAAAAACTGTTATATAAAGCTTAACTTTCCGTATAGAAAATGTTAAACGTTTGTAAATATTATTCTTTAAATAAAAGGTCAATAATAGCTTTATAATAGCTTTATTCTAATTATTCAGATTAATAAAACTTGGAGTTCAGATAATGGAAAATTTGAGTTCATAACACTGGTTAAGAGAAGCATTCTAAGTCATCAACATAGAAGTAAAAAAAAAAAAAAAGACTTGCAACCTTTCAAAATAAAAGACAAACTATATCAACAAAAAAATGGCAGAAATATAACATATAGCATAAATGGTACATGTGGCGTGTGAAATGAGGTGCCCATTTAAGTTTATGTAAAATGTTTTCCCAAAGACGCCATGGCCCCAACAGATGAGAAAGTATTTATTATAAAACAACCCCCAATGCAATTATTCCACCCACTCTCACTCTTTGAAGATAAGTTGTGATAAGCATCTCCCTGCAGCTGTGTTATAATGCAGAGAGCCAATGTGAAGTAGGATGAAGAAATGTCAGCCTGAAGCACAGAGAACAAATCAAGCATCTACTCATACTCCCTTTGCTGGTGTCCACATACAGTTTACCCCAGTAATTGAAATTAATTAATTGTTTAGCTTTATTACTATTATTATTTATTACTATTATAATTACTATTACTATTATATTTTATTATATTTTATATAATTATTTTTTTACAGTTATTACAGAACAGCACTTCTGGAAATGCAAATGTAGCTATGGGAAGAAAAGTGTAGTGAAACATTTTTTGTTGTGAGCTGATGGATATTCTGTGGCACAACACATACTAATCGTGCCCAAATGAACACAGACATATAGGATGTACTCACATGGCTAGGAGTTTATCAAGCCCTTGTGATTGGTGTGATTCATCGTAAATTGCTTTTCGAGATTGTGTAGCTCACAAAAGTGGTGATCTAAATCTTTTATGCCATCTAAAATGTAAAACAATGAGAGTGTGATGTGACTAAGACACCAGAACCATTGCTCTGAGCCGAATCTTTGATTAGCAAGACTCTTCAAAAAATCTTCTTTTGTGCTTACAACAGAGGAAAGAAACTTGCACAGGTTTGGAACAACTTGGGGGCGAGTAAATGATGACAGAAGTTTCATTTTTAGGTGAACTATCATTTTAACTTCATCAAACTTCTAAATCAACAGATTAACCCCTGGACTTTGTGTAAAAAAAAAACAAAAAAAAAAAACAATAAAAATCAATATTGACAGTGTGTAAAGTATACAGAAAGGTCAGGCAGTCAGATCCCTAACATACCCCAAAATCAAAATAATAATCATTATATTAAAAGCAATGCATCCTGGGATTACGGAGGACCCTAAAGGCCTGATTGGGCATGCATAGACAGCGAGAAGAGTTTTAGTATGCTAATAAACACTTTAGGATGCGGCGGATGAAAAGCTCATCAACAGTGCCCTTGGAGGGAAGACGCAGACGAATATCCCCAAGGCAGGGTGCCATGTGAAGGGTATGCAAAAGGCAGATTAAAAGAAGTTGTGTGGAGCAAAGTGAACTTGATGCAGGAAAAGAAAAAGTGGGTGAGGCAATTCAAAGGTGAAGTGAATAGTTTTTAGGTCATTGCTTGGTGCCCTTGTCTGATTGTATATACACAATATGAAAAACGTGATATACCTTTGTTGCTACTTCGGTAAAGGCTTAACAAAAAAGGTAAAACTCTCTATTAAAAAAAAATTCAAATCAAATTAATTCCATGCAAAAACTATAAACTTGCCAGTTTTTTCCAAAAAAGAGGTGTTGCCCACACTCTGCTGCAGCAAGAAGCAGTTACTATTTACTTACTGTTTCTACTATTTAGTATAGATCACCAAGGCTGCATTTATTTGATAAAAAATATAGTAAAAACAACAATATTGTGGAATATTATTACAATCTAAAATAACAGTTTTCTATTTTAATATATTTATATACACTTCTGTGCACTACTGTGCAAAAACAGAGCAAAAATAAAATCAATCTCTTACAGAAAAAAAACACACACACACACCAAAAATGATCAATTTCATCTACTAAGGAAATAGGCAGAAAATCATGAACTGTAAAAGGTCACCGGGCTCAGCTAACCCCAACTGAGGCCATCACAAGAACAAATATTTGCTATTGGCTAAAGAACGCGTCAATGAAGTGCAAAATTAGCTTGCAGTATTGCAAATAAATATCCTGTCTGTCCTCCAATTCCTCCTCTATCCATGCCTTTATGCCGCCTTCAAATCCCACTCTGCTCTCTTCTTCCGCTGGGGTAGAAGCTAGTGCATGCAGAGAATAAATCATATTTTCTGTCCCATTTCTCCAAACTGATGAGTCTGTTTCCCTGGCAGCGTTGGAGCGCACCATCCACAGGGAGACGACGAAGGCCCAGGCTGCTCTGACAACTTCACCAGCAATGCATACCAAAGAAGATAAGGAAAAAAAGGGTGGGGGGGATTCATGCCAGCGGCCAACATGTACACACACCAAATTAATGCGTGTTTGACGCATGTTTGAAGTTTCAGAAGCAGGAGGCTGATGCACCGATCCCACGTACGTACATAGTCAGAATGACTCAGCATAGGATTCCTTTAATGCTAGAGTTGGCCCTTTAGAAGGATGCCGTCTTCACATGCATGCTGTGTTCCATGCTGTTTTGCAAAGGGGGTTCAACCAGCTCAGGGACCAGGGACAGGACACCTTCTTTCAACAGCATGCTAAAAATAGCTAGAGCTGGAAAGTCTTCCTTCTGTACTCGTTTGAGGATGTGGTCCGTGTCACAGGACACAAAAAATTCACCTGCCAGAGAATCTCTCTTTGGAGACAGAAAGATGCAGACGACACAGAGAAAGGTGCCTTTCGCAATGCACATGTGTTATTATCTGCCAGGACGGCCTGAGCGGATGATATCTACCTGAGCATTACCTGAACACAGCTGGCCTGTCGCGTTGTGCTAGATTGAATTTTTTATTTCATTTTATTTTTTTCAGAAGGGACGATGCAATTACTCCTACTGGGGCTCTTGACACAGAATAAAAACTCTCCATATGGACCTCTTCTGCCGGCCGAGTGAATATCATGTCATTGTGGCACAGCAGAATGATGAGAGCTATAGAGAAACACATGAAATACTTTCTCTCTTTCAGTATCCGGGAAAAAAAAGAAGTGTTACACACAGTTCACAAAACAGAAGCTGGTTTATGTCTGACACTCTTAAAAATAAAGGTTTCTCATTGGCATTGATGGTTCCATAAAGAACTTTCAACATCCATGGAATCTTTTCATTACACAAAAGTATCTTTATAATGGAAAAAGGTTCTTCAGATAGTTTTTATTGGCCTAAATATACTGTAGTCAGTGTGAAATGCTCTTTGCACCCCATTTTACTGATGTAGTCTGCTGTATATTAGAATGAAACATAGATGTAAGATAGATGAGTAAAAATGTAGGGCAGGATTTCAGACTATTTTAGTTTACCATTGTAATATTACTTTAAATAAATTTTTGCTTTAATTTTAGCTAAACTTTTAGTAATTGTTGTAGTTTCTGTGGTTGTTCGTGGTAATCAAACCTGGAACATGCATGATGACATTACACAGTGTGAATTTAGATTTTGAGTTGACACACAAGAAGGAAACCACAACAACATGAAGCTCAGATCATAGTTGGTCTACAATGCGTAGGCAAAGACTGAAATGAATAACCCCAAATTACTCTTTTCTGGATGACCAACCAACTTTTTCACCCTTGTTCTAAATCCAGCCAAAAACCTCAGACACATCCGTAACACTCAAATTATCTGTCCTGGGCAACTGAGCCAGTTACATCTGGTTATTTACACGGACAACATAAAGTGAATGTCACTGGATTTAACTTTCAAAAAGCAGATTTATTTAAACCTTCCTGTTGTAATCTTGGCTGATCAATATAGGGTAAGACAAAGAGAAAGACTTTTAATAACAGAGCGCAGCACTAAATCTAATGAGCCGCTCACAGCGGCTGGCACATGTGCGGCTGAATTGGCAGATCTGTGAGGGAGATAAGAAGGTCCAGCCCTCTGGCATCATCATTCTCTCCCTTCCACAACCCTGCAACACAACATACACAAATGTCTATGACAAAAGCTTGCATTACTTTTTGGTCTAACTGGCCTCTCTAGAACTTATGTATTATTCAACCTCCACTCACAACAAGACTCTGAGAACAGAAGCTTTGGGGGTTTACAGGAGTTAGGATGGAAAGCCATCATGCATTAACATCTAAGGATGCAATAAATATCACTGTTTTGGCTAATACAGGGGAGTTGATAAATATTCTGTTTATTAAAACATATATGTGAATTTTCTCATAAATACACACAAAAAAAAAAAAAAAAAAAAAACGGATGTTTATTTTGATATTTGCTTAATAATACTTTCAAATGATTATTAAATAGGCTAAAAAGTAATGTAAAAAAATATATATTTTTATTATAATTATAATTTAACTAAAAATAAGCAATAACTATCTTCATGGTATGAATACATGGGCGATTCTAATTCTACAGTATACTAATTTATACTAACAAATGCTTCAAGTGGATTAATGGATTCACAGGCATCATGTCCTTATAATATTCACTATAAAACTAAAACAAAACTAAAATGGAAACAAATTAAAACCATTAAAAATCATTTATTTATTTTAAATAAAATACTCATGTATAATATCATTTTATGTACTAAAATAACAAACTTGAAATAGTTCCTGTGGCTCAATGGTAGAGCATTGCATTATCAGCGCAAAAGGTTGTGGGTTTGATTCCCAAGGAACACATACTGGTAAAAAAATGTATGGTCTGAATGCACTGTAAGTTGCTTTGGATAAAAGTGTCTGCTAAATGTAAAAATTATTAAATAGAGACATGCATTCTTTAATTTCAAAAGGCCCCTTGAAACGATTATATTTTAGCACTTTCTTTTGCAGCTAAAATTTTACATTTTCTGAAGAAGCTATTGTGCATAGTTGCTAGGTAGTTGCTTGAAAAAATAAAAAAATAAATAAACAACAAAATTGTCCCAAGAAATATAGTTTAAAGTAGCTAAGCAAATGCCACTAATCATCCCACAACATAAATGGCGTACATTCGTAGTCCTCTACGTAGGCATTATTTATGATGTCTGATTGAGGTATTATTTGAGGCTTCATTTATGATGGCTGATTGAGCGTTATATGTGACTACGACAGTTGAGTGTAGTTCCAGGGCTCAGTTAAAGGCCCATGCTGAGCGTCAGGTACTGAAAGAAGTGTTTGTTTCAATCTGCAAGCATGTCATCCACTCTAAGACAAGCTGTCTTCTTTAATATCTCACCTCCGCCATGCTTGTCAGTCGGGATTTCCTGTTAGGACGCCTCTGTTTGACCTAAATACTGACAACCTAGCGACACACACATGAGCGGAGCCAGAGAACAGCTCGTTCCGGCACCTTGACACTGCAAAAGAGAGGGGAAAAAAGGCCTGTGTTCATAATATCAATTATACACTGTATCATTATCCACAAGTCCCTTTCAGCAGGAGGATAAGCCAGTGCAGGCTTTTTGTATTGTCAGCGCCGAGCACTGTCGGCATGTAGAAACACGACTCACAGTCACCTTAAAGAGGACGAGCGGGCTGACAGGCAGAGCGCAGCGGAGCTGGAAAAAAAGTCCTCTAATGCCGCTAATGCATAACAACACAGAGCATTACTGAGAAGCCATTTACAGTCCTGCATCTCATTAATCAGTGTCCAATGGGAGAAAGAGCCACCAGCACCACAAACAATTGATCTCAAAAGGACGCCGTCTTTCAATTATGGTAATTAATTACGTCTTTTCTATTTGTTATCTGGTGGGCTGGACAGGGGCGACAATGAAGAGAGAGTATGAGTGTGTTGCAGCAGGAGACGACCACTGGAGCGCCATTCTTCACTGTCACACTTCAGATACGCGTATTCGTATTGAACCGTTCGGTACGACGCTTTCGGTTCGGTACGCAGTACGCATTATGTATACCGAACGGTTCGTTGGACTAATTCATTATAGCCTATAAAAAAAAAAAAAAAAAAAAAAAAAAAAAAAAAAAGAGAAATATAATGATATGCGTTCAACAAGGTAGCCCAATAACCCAAACGACGTAACAGGCAACGCCCCTGACACTCCCGAAGAAGAAAAAAACACCATCTTATATGTTTATGTTAGGCTACTCAGTCAGGCGCTCGCTCACTCAGTACGCGCTGAAGGCTCGTTGCAAAATGGCCAATGTGTTTAACATACCAGAAAAAAGAAGATCCTCCAGTAACCAACAGGTCTGGTGTTTGGGTGCACTTTGGATTCCCTTTAAGCTATAATGGTGATGGCAAGAGAGTGGTGGATAAAAAAACAACGGTATGTCGCATCTGCAACATGACAGGGTACACCAGCGGGAATACAAAAAAAAAAAAAACACCAGCGGGAATACTTGAAACATGTCAACTCATTTACGCTGACATCACCTTATTGTGTCAGTATCTGGGAAAAGACGAAAAAAATGAGAAACAAGCACGCAACAAACTATCCCTGCAGCATTTAGACACCGGTATTATAGCTTACAGGGAATCCAAAGTGCACCCACACCAGACCTGTTGGTTATTTTAGGATCTTATATTTCTGGTCTGTTAAATGCATTAGACATTTTGCAACGAGCCTTCAGCGCGTGCTGAGTGAGCGAGCGCCTTAGGGGCCGTTCACATATCGCGCCTAAAAACGCGTGGAAAACGCTAAGCGCGTCTTTCTCCTCCTTTCCAAAGCGCTCGGGCAGAAGCGCTCATGAGGCGTCTGTCTTTGCTAAGCAACAATGACGTGCTCTCTCCATGAGACGCGGAAATTTCAGCGAATGATAAATGGATTTGCAAGCTCTAAAAATCGCTTGCAGTAGCTCTGCTACTAAATTTATTTCAAAATTGCAATCCATATACAACTGTGAACAGCTGTTCCTTCATCTTGGCTGAGTTTTCAACGTTGTTACGGGAAAGGATGAAGCTGATTGGTTAGTTCTTGTCACATGACCCGCGATGCGCTTGCAGCATTCTGAAAAGTTGAGATGTTTTTACATTTTGCTGTATCTAAAACGTACCGAACCGAACCGAACCGTGACATCAGTGTATCGTATCGAACCGAACCGTGAATTTTGTGAACCGTTACACCCCTAATATATATATATATATATATATATATATATATATATATATATATATATATATATATATATATATATATATATATATTAGGGGTGTAACCGAACCGAACCGTGACATCAGTGTATCGTATCGAACCGAACCGTGAATTTTGTGAACCGTTACACCCCTAATATATATATATATATATATATAAAATTCACGGTTCGGTTCGATACGATACACTGATGTCACGGTTCGGTTCGGTACGTTTTTTTTAATAGGCTATAATGAATTAGTCCAACGAACCGTTCGGTATACATAATGCGTACCGCGTACCGAACCGAAAGCGTCGTACCGAACGGTTCAATACGAATACGCGTACACTCAAAAAAATGACTCTTTAAACTTACTTAAGTCAATTATGGACAGTGGTTCCACACAACCAAATTGTGTTTTGATAACATTAATGGAATTTTTTGAATCTATGCAAACTCCTTGTGTTGTGACAACACAACTGAATGAGGTAGAATCTATGTGAAATAGTAATGTTCAACCAACTCAATTTATTGACTTTGCTTCAACTTAAACTGGTTAAGTTAACTCAACATGTTTTGGTTTATTACAATCTAGCCAAATTTGTTTCACTCTATCAACATAAGGAGGTTTGTTTCAAATTACTCATTTCAATTATGGACAGTGGTTCCACACAATTAGTTCTAGTTACTTTAACACAATATTTTCTTTTTGAAGTTACTCCCTTCAACAAAGCATTTTTTGTATGTTTTGTCTTGTAATGAGACAAAAGACAAGATGTCACAAATGATCAAAGTGTATTTGTTAAACAAGCAATAAATAATTACACACAGTAAAATACAGTTTAAACCACATTACAAAATTACACAAAATAGCAAATACAATTCTAATTGGCATTCATGGGCAACCAATCAAACCTTATTCCAGGAACAGGAAGTGGCTCCAGAAATAACTTCTTCAGTATTCCAAATGTGTACCTGAGTTCAGGAGGGTTGCTCAAGTTCAGTCCATAAATCAGTCCCAGTAACATGGTTTTACAGACTGTAAACTGCTATAGGTCCTGAAGAACTTTATCCTTTAAAACTCCAACTTCTGCTGGACTGTCTTCAATGATGCAGCTTCAAATAGATTCCCATGAGTCTTCTGGATCACCTCCTGACTGCTGGCAACGTCTGTATCCTAGAAGTATTTAAAAGCATGGAGAACTCAAATTATTGTGTATTAACTTTAACAAATAATTTATTAACCTTGAACTCACCATATACTCCATACTGCTAGGGTCTTCATTTGGATACTTCAATTTCATTAGTCTGAAGATGAAAACAACAAAATTTAGCCTTTGTTTTTTTTTTCTAAAATTACATGAAAAAAAGTCAGTCATTCATCTTCTTATGGGAAATCCAGGCAAGCAGTCAAGATGGGATTCTAACAAACATTACAGTGGAAAATGTTACACATCTGGACCCTGTATGGTTAACAACAGAACTGGAATGTTCCCAGACCCAGAAACATAGTAAGGACATCAGTAAAACAGTCCATGTGACACCAGTGGTTCAACCATAATTTTACAAAGTAAACAAAAATACTTTTTTGTGCAAACAAAATTAAAACAGCGACTTTATTCAACAATTCTTCTCCAAATCGCATCTTCCACCATTATCAACAGCACGTAAATAATTCATGCACATGGTGCTGCTGACCTACAACACGCCTGCACTGAGCCTTGATTACACGCAGAGGAAAGCAATGTTCATGCCTCTTGTTACTGTCCATAATGGCAGAATATGTGATTTGGAGAAGAATTGTTGATTAAAGTCGCTATTTTTGTTTTCTTTGCACAAAATGTATTCTTGTACCTTTGTAAAAGTGTGGTTGAAACATTGATGCCACATGGACTGTTTTACTGATGTCCTTACTATGACTCTGGGAACATTTCAGTTGCATTGCAGCCTTTATGGAGGTTCAGAAATCTCTCGCATTTTCATAAAAATATTAGGGATGCACCAATTGACCGGCCATAAATTGGAAACCAGACGGTTTTTGCTTTAAATACGCAATTGGTAATCGGCCGGTCTTTGGAATTTTTTTCAGCCGATTTTTCCGGAAGTGCGCCCGCGTGCTCCGACTACATTACTTCTGTGTGAAAGCAAGCACATCCCGGGATTGATTCCAGCATTGAACTCGGGTCGGGGACGTAGTAACATTGCTGGGTTCAATCCCGGGACAAGCGCTGTGTGAACAAAAGCCAGATCTAATGCCGTGTCGTAGTGATGACATTATCGTGTGACTCTTTTACTGGCTGTTTTGAAGGAAGATCAACGTTCACTGAAAAAAAAAAAAGTGCAAACTGTATGAAGCAGAGATCAGTTAGTATTGTGTTATTCTTTGGTATTACTCAATACAAATGTGTTATTCTATGTTATTTACTTAATATGGTATTATCTTACTTATAATATTATGGATAACTCTGACAGAAAGCAATATACTGATCAATATGCTGAGTTATTCCCAAATACTGGTTGTCAGGAAAAGGGTCAGGTGTATAAAAGCCCTCCCATAGGGCAGTACTAGTAGTGTTGAACAGGATTGGACATAAAAGACCTCCCACTGGCAGATCCTGGTAATATTCCACTAAGTTGTATCTGTGAACTAAACTGACCTCTGTAATGCACCTGTGAACTAAAATAACCCTGAGAACTTTGGGTGATTTCCAAGTGTTGACATCAGTGGTAAACAGACTTGGAGGGATGTCTCACGTGACCATAGCCAACCAATAGGGAGAGATTGTTTAATTGTTGATTTGGCCGAATTCCATCATTAAGCGATAAGGGGTGGCAAACTTGGCGGGCAATGCCAATTAAAAACCGGAACTACCAAATAAGGTATAGAGATAGAGGCATAAAATGAGTGCATGGACAGACAGAAGATTCAGATGCGGCGGCCGTCATCTCGGCTTTGTTGTTTTGAGCAATAAAGTCTATATTCTGACACCTGGAACCCCGTCTCCTTAGCCTTATTTATTTGACTGAAGAAATTCATCATCAGCCCTAAGACACGACATTAGTTCCTCACTTTCCACGGTGACACCGAGATCGTTCGCCAGATTCAGTGAAAGTATTACATGCCTAATGTTTTCGACTCGTACATTACACGTCACGCCCTGATGTCACGTGTCGTTACGGGATCTGTATTTGCCGGAATCGCAGTGTGAAAGGGGCTTTATTGAGCTTTCCCTCAATTTTGGACTGTAGACTGTGGACTGTCCTTCCTTCTTGTTTGTTGCTTAAAGATAAAAAAAAAAAATCGTCCAGTTTGCTTGTAAAAGAAATCGGTATCGGCCATGAAAAATCATGATCGGGGCATCCTTAAAAAATATCATAATTTGTGCTCTGAAGATGAATGATGGTCTTACGGGTTTGAAACGACATGAGGGTGAATAATGACATGTTTATTTTTGGGTGATCTAGCCATTTAAACACACCTGAACCAGCTAATCAAGGTTCTTGGGAATTTTAAAACAAAAAAGTCTTACCTGAAGTTCCAGGCAGGTGTGTTAGAGCTGAACCCCACAGAACACTGGCTTTCCTAGAGCAGGTCTGGACACCCCTGCCTTGCATCAAAATAAATCTATCAGTTTATAGATATACCACATATTTTGTATTTATTGTATTAATAAACCTTATCTTATCTGTCTTTTTTTGTCAATTTCCAGTAACCAGTGAGAGAATAATGTTTTAATACAAGGTTGTGTTGAGTGCAGTTGTTCTTACCTGTGTAGTGGGCACCAAGAGGGTTTCAGTATTTGTCCAAGGTCTCTTCTTCAGTATGAAAACATCTTCGTAAATTTTGCAGTCCGAATCAAGTTTGGCAAAGATTGTTGATTCTAATGGGCCTATGGTAATTCTGGATGTCTCAAATTCTGCACAAACCTGTACACATGAAGTGCAATGTGTTACAAAAAAATAAATAAAAAAATTGAACAGCAAAAACCAATTCAATGATCAAAATATTAAGTGATTTATTTGTGTGAGTGATGAATAGTGTCATGTTTACCATTTCTTAAGGAGGACCTGATTACATATCTGGAGCATATGTATAATGTGAACAGCTCAGAGTAGTGTCCGGTTTAAAGTCATTGTATGACCACACCGCCATGTTCATAAACAAAGCTTCAAATACTCCCACTGTGCTGAGCCAGGGCTCTCAAAACTCGGTCAACATCTCATGGTTGGACATTTATTGATTATTTATCTTTTTAAATTAGTTAAAATATACATATTATAACAAATAAAGGTAATTACTTCCACTTTTTAAAGTCATTATGTATTACTAATACAATTAATTTATACAAATATATTTGGCACACAAAATGAGATAAGAGAGAAACTCCTATTCGCCATTTGATTAGTTATATGAGGAAGTAGCTGAATGACAAATCATTCTGTCTCTTAACATCTCTTATTGTAAGCCATATGTATAATATAAAGTAAAGGTAAGTGATAGGACGTTTTATTTTTGGATAAACATTTTATTAATAAATACAATCTCTCTTAAAATACCTTATTGGGTTATGATAATCAAAACAGTTTGGTTTGATCTAGCGCAGAACTAAGACTTTAATGAAATATTTCCCCCACTTATAAAATGATTTTATTATTAGCTAGCTCCATACCGGAGAGCTGCTTTATAAAAGGAAATCAAGTTATAATTCTAGCGACACTTACTCTGTATTTTCATGTTTAATATTGAAAAGCTATCGATTGCATAAAGGACTGTTATATAAATAAACGTGACTGGACTTTTCTTTACTGGAGTGCCTGGAGAACCTCAGAGTTCGTGCAAACATCCATATCTCTGTGTTCTTAAGAGCTGCTTTTACATCGCGGTCAGTTTTTTGTTGTGTTTATGCAGTTATTGAGAGGAAGGCGTGCAGTATATATTTACATATTCATCCAAGGTTCGGATCGGGTCGGTTTGCCTCAAACTGAAGTGCTATCTTCTTCTTTTTAATTGAATCAGGAGAGTGTATTACAATCTTGCGCTACAGCGCCACACTGGTCAAACTGCATTAATGCAGGCTTTCAAATCAGGCAGATACGAGATCAAACCACTAACGTTACTCAAAAACATTTGCTGAAAATTTTATTTTTATCGTCGACGTTGTCGATAATGTCGAGTAATTGTTTCAGCCCTAGTGTATATATATATATACTAAAGTAAATACATTACAGAGAGTCGTGCGCTTTCACATCTCCCAACGCTTCAAAATCATCTATTAACGGTGCAATAAACCGATTACACAATACTAGACTGCAAAACAAAAGCACCTCAAAACAGAAACTCTAAGAGAAATTAAAGACTTTGACTTAACACAATAAAAACTTTAGATTTTCTTACCTGACTGATACCTCTTGCTCCCCTCCACACCGTCATCAAATGCGTTGGAAATCGTCACTTCCGGTTTTTTTTGAATCACGAAATTAAACCCTTTACGTTACTTTAACGATTGATAATTAAGTAAAATTTAAAATTAAATATTTTAAGTTGATTAAACACAATACAATTGTGTTTTGTCGGAAAACTAAATATATTTGTGTTGTTTTAACAAAACATATATGTGTAAAACGAACAGTGCCGGAAAACCATTTTTTTGAGTGTATCGTTACACCCCTAATATATATATATATATAGATAGATAGATAGATAGATAGATAGATAGATAGATAGATAGATAGATAGATAGATAGATAGATAGATAAATAGATAGATAGATGATGTCAATGGCTACCAATAACCATTTGGTTACCAACATTCTTCAAAATATCATATTTTGTGTCCAACAGAAGAAACTCGTACAGGTCTGGGACAGCTTAAAGGCAAGTAAAATGTTTTTTTTTTTTTTTTTCATGTTTCTTTTTTTTTAAACTACCCCTTTAAAAGTGATCCCATTCAATAGGATCATTCACCAAAAAAAAGAACATTGTCATCATTATGATCATTGTTGTTTATTGTTATCTAATCCTGTCATTATTTACTCAGATTTATGAGTCTTTACAAATTACTTTATTCCACTGAACACAAAAGAGATTTTGAAGAATTCGGTACGAACTGATCCAACAGTTAAACACCTAAAACACTTCTGAGGAGACAAAAACCAACATCAAGTGGTTCCAAACAGTCAAAGATTTGGTTTGATTCTGAAGATGTGGATTACAGACTTTCACACCTTATTACTGCGCTAATGACTCTTTGAGACAAACCAAATCATTTTAGCAAGTCTTACAACAGCATCTCTCAAAGGGGACTCAACTTCCTGAGGAATATAATTGAGTTTGAGGCTTTTAATAGGCGCTGGCAAGGAAGGATCAACACTTGACAGGTGGCTTTACTCCAGCGCTGGCTCTGCTCTGTGTGACAGCTGCGTGTCTTCACCTCCTCATTACATACTTCATAATAATCACATAAATAATATCAACAAATCCTCTGCCAAGCTCAGTCAGATCATGGAGAAAAGCGCACTTGTGTGTAGTTTATATGAAACACACCTCTGAGTCAAGTTTGTTTTTGCCAACTTTTTACTGTTACATTATCACAACCATTTTTTAATACAAGTAAAAACCAACTTTTTAATCAGCAAAAATAAGTAAAATAAGTATCATAGTTTCCACAAAATTATTAAGCAGCACAACTGTTTTCGACAGAAATCTTTCTTGAGCAGCATATTCTAAAAGATCATGTGACACTGAAGACTGCAATAATGGCTGCTGGAAATTCAGCTTTACCTTCACAGGAATAAATTATTAAAATATTTATTTTAAATTGTAATAACATTTTACTGATTTTACCGTGTTTTTAATCAAATAAAGGCAGTCTTGATGAGCATAAGAGACATTTAAAAGCAAAATATGGCTGACCGATTCTTTTGAATGCGAGTGTACATACATTTGTTGTACATAATGTTTGTTTATAATTCACTTATATTTACAGAAAATAGCTCGGAGCCAAAACATGAAGGTAATACAAGATTCATTTATCCATCTTCTCATCGTTTCCTGTGATAATTAATCAATTTTTTAAAAAATCTAATGCAAAAAAAAAAAAAGAAAAAAAAAATATTATATATAATTATTATCCAATTCTGACATTCTGAGAGAAGGAAAAGAGCCAGAGAGAAATTAGGTAATAAAAAATAAAAGGATAAAACACTACTAAAATCTTAAGGCAAAAATAGCATCAGGGTTGATTCACCCTCCACACTCAGTCTCTCTCAGATCAGCATGGATGCTGTAACAGATCCAGGGCCCTCCAGAGACCTCGTAGAGGAGTAGAGGAGGACTCTCACAGCAGCCCAAAGGCTCATGTGGCTATTTAAAGAGCGCTCAATTCTCTGTGATGTAGGAATCACTGCTAATAGAGATAATTCCTCGCACTGTCTGACCCAGAAGGATCGGCCAGATGGGATTTGACTTACCACACACAGACACACTACAAACACACTGGTTACTAGTTTACATCCTCTTAGCTACATGCTATTGGGGGTTTATTTTACAAACACAGCCAAAACCATGTTTAATGCACATTATAAATAAAAAAAATGATAATAATTCCTTACGATTAGCCTGATCATATGTTTTCTTCCTTACATTCATTCACATTATATATTATATTATATTATCAAGCATAATATGATAATAGTCTTGTTCGAAATCCTATAGAAGCCGACAGCAGCAGGGAACTATAGCAACATACAAATATTAAGTAAAATATTTCAAGCTTTTTATTATTAGTACTTTCCACTGTTGAATGGAAATTACTGAGTATGTTGCAATGCATTCTGGGATTGCATCAACCACGATGCTGCTTTACAAATTGGTTAAAACAAGCATAATGTCTCTGTCCATCATATAAAACAGCTATTGCACCAACATGCTTCTGCTTTCTAGTGCAGTAGGTTTAAGCACAGGGATAATTCACCATTACTAATCTCATCACAAATAAAGCAGTCATTACTGATACAATTCAAATACATTCAATAAGGACCTTAGCTCAAGCTAATGTACGGAGTCTTTACACTTTGGTGCATCTGGATAGTAAAGAAAATAATAAAACAATCCGAGATTCCGTGCACGTTGGCGGAACACAGAGAGAAAAGTCCATTCCAGCCATCATCAATCTTTTGATTACTTACACGCCAGCTCCCACACAGAAGCTCGCAGATGCCAGAGCCAGTTAATAATTCTATCCATTTTCAGAGGTAGACTCCATCATTTATTATGTTCTATATCTATCTCATCAGCTGTCTAATAACTCTCATCATCATTGGCTAATGCCGGAGCCAGTATTCGGCCCAGATAAAGCGCTTGGCTACACTGTTTGCTTTATTTACTTTTGTGAGCATTGTAAAGGCTGACCAGCGGCTAATGAATACTGCAGAGGGAACGGTCGAGGTTACGGAGAGCAGGAATGTCCGTGACGCTGGCTAATATAGCGTTGACTTTAATCATTACCACTTATTCTGGTCGCATCTGGGAGGAATATTTTGCATGCAATGATTCTATAATGTTCTCTCAACCTCTGAGAGAAAAAAAAGACTTAGAGTGTCAGGTAGTCAAGGTCTGATGCTGTCACATGAAAAGAGTGTAAACATTTTGGAAGCTTCTGTTGGATATTATGAACCTGTGACCTCTATGCAAGAGAGAAACAGAGCACAGGAGGAAGGAACAGGGTGATGGGGCATTTACACCATGATTGACAGACTGAGGGTTTCTAGGGAGGAGAGCTGACTGATCTGGAGCTCTTTATGGTAAGTTAAAGAACCTTAAGCACTAATTTATCTTCATGGATGCAATAAATTAAAAGCCATACATTTTTTTTTCTAGAATTTTCATCCAATTTTAAATGGGTTTCCCTCCAAATCTGTTCTGATGACAATACATTAAATCCGGAGTCAAACTAAACCTTTAGTAGTCAACACATACTAATATTATGACTTTATCCTCTTTCCATCCCATCTAACCAGCCTTCTACATTGTTTACCAGCACACAAATGTACATCTGATGTCCTTTATATGCACACACAACCCTGCTGCTCAGTAGCACAATTTCTCATTCTAACATTTGACAACATATGCTTTGGGAGCCACAAAATCCAATGACAGTATGAAATCTAACAATGATTGGAATTTCACACAGCTAATTTCCCAAAGGGTTTTTCCCTATTTGCCAGGATTTCCAACCAACAAAATGAAATTTAATACTGCTTATACAATTAGCATGTGTCCAGTTTATTATTTGAATGGACTCAATGCAACCTGACATAAGATAATGGAAATATAGCTGCCATTTATTGCTGACACTGAATAACAAGATTTATGTGTGCATATATATATATATATATATATATATATATATATATATATATATATATATATATATGCAAACACACATATATAATAATTGTCAAATAAAAATCACATTAGATATAAAATTGTCTATTATAATGCAATGACAGACATTTTAATCATAAACTGCTAATATTTATGATATAATTTATGTTATAATATTCATTTTAATAACTAATAAATACAATTATAGAAACATGTAAATTAGAAGGTACAAAAATGTCATAATATTATAACTGTAATATTAGACCGAACTACAGTATTCTATAAAATGGCTCCACTAACATTTCACTAAAATATAATAATTTATATTAAACAAATTTACTCATATAATATTTCTTTCAAATAAATGCCAATTCATAGATATTTTGGCATATATATAAAAAAAGATATTCATACAACAATGGCTTACGTGTGTTTTTTGGGGGCTACTGTATTTACATAGATATTTTCGAATACATTTCAAAAGCATTTCTGCTTCGTTTCTGAATATAAAGTAAAGCTTTTCACGCAAAACCTTGACTGTGGGTGCGGTTTAAGCCACCAAAAATATGCTCTTCACAGTCTTCAGGTCCCGCTGCTCGGATGCCCTTCCAGAGAGCAGACTCATTTCCTCTTGCAGCCTCCAGCTCTGTTTCCCACCAGCTCTGCTAACCCCCCGTAGCTCTGCAATTTCAAAATGTTTTCTTTTTTTAAGTGTCTTTTTAAGCAAGCGGGCTGTACTGCCTTTTCAACTTGTTCCAATGGAGAGCGTCTCTTAAGCAAAGCCCCATTGAGCGGCCACGTGGCACGCTTGCTAATACCATGATCACTTTTATTCCCTCGAGCCTCTAAAATCCTCTTAAAAGCGCTCAGACGTAGTCGCGCACACACACCCACGGCACCACACTAAAACAAGACAGGGAAAATATAAGCGGAAGCATTCGCTAAATTGCTGCACTCCAAATGAGTCTGATGAACTGAGCCCTTTGATTGCATTTTCAAGCTCTGCATAAAATTTGTACGCCATTTTCTTTTAATATGCATCCTCATTTGCCACACTGTACCGGGAACATCAGTTAATCAGTCCCGCCCATTACCCAGTCCGCTATCTCCAAAGAAAAAGAAAAGGGCTAGGCAGAAAAAACAAAACAAGCAGTGGTTATGCGTGACACTGTGTAAAGGAAAATAAATGTTATGTGCACTTGTGTGTACGTGCGAGTGTGAGTGAGAGGGGGGTGTGGTAAACGCTTGATGTGCCATCCACCCACCAACCGTTCCCTCCTCCATCTTTCAAAGGTGTGCAGTGCCCTTTAAGCACAGCTCAGTGGCTTACAAGACCGGTTTCAGACCGTGTTTACCCGTCTGTCAGGCTCACTGATGCCTGGGTGTACAACGATAAGGAAAGGTTGCCGTTTAAAGCCTCAGCGAGCTTTGCTAAACAAACTGGCGGCAAATGTGCATATTAAATCAGACAGACAAAACCGGTTGGAGGAAATATAATGACAGAGTGACACAAACAAAGCAGGTGCTAAAATGATCCCATTTAGTCATTTAACAAAAGCCAGCACATTTGCACGGCTTTCAGAGGCCGCAGTCTTTTCCTTGCTCTGAGTTTCTAACCATCTCGCTGTCTGCTTTCCATATTTCCCTCTCTTCCATGGGTGAGACATCCATGAAATCTGGGAATATGATGAAGGAAGCTGCTTGTAAAATAACTAAAATATTATATTTGGGTGAACAGGATGGCATCCATGAACAGTATCCATGTTTATAGGAAGTGTTGAGGAGACTAGAGCTGGGCGGCAAGATGGTATATATATTGTGTGTACATTTTGAAGAATGTTGAGATTCAAACAACACTGGACCCCACTGACTTTCATTATATGGACAAAAATAGATTTTATTTTTATTTTTTTAATGAAAAAAAATTATATATAAGTTTATTGGAATATACAAGTATATAGGCATTGTCATATTTCATGGAAATAAACTTAGGACATTTTATTACAAAGTTTAAATAGAATTTGAACAGACTTTTTAACTTTGAAAACACCTAAATTTAAAAATCTCGAGGTGTTTCCATCAACAAATGTCAACAAAGACCTGTGCAACCCATTTAAGACTATTTTTGGACCTAATAAAATGAAACAATGGATTAAATATATTTAATATGCTCCATATCATCCAAAAACAGCCATTACTACACGTTATTTCAAATTTGTAAACTGTACAAAATACTGCGACATAAAATTTTTGCTTATATATAAAATGTTATATAAGATTTTGGTCATAACCCCCATCTGTGAGCATTGCAATGATGAGAGCATAGCAAAATGTGTGATTTGCATGTTAGGAGGAGTGAAGTTCACTAATCTATCTTTTTTTATCCATTTATAATTTTTTTTTAACTATTCCCAACTAACTGAAAAAATTATTTACCCTACTCCAGTTTACCCTATTCACCATCATCAAATAACAAGAAAATGATAATGCAATGGCAATCTTGATGTAAAATATCCCAGTGTGAACAGACGCTAGGCCATCGATCAATAGTCCATTAGCATCCGTTTCTCCGTTATCCCCCAGGCCTCACAAAAGTCATCTTCCTCAGTTTATTTGTCCCCTGGCCCCACATGACAGCAGATTAGCTCACTCAGTAGGGCTTCCATTCTAACCAAAGCCATTGTGTGCAACCACATTCACCCTGAGACCAGAGTCACCTTAACGAAAGTGCAAAATTAAAAAGGTGCTCGATCTCACAGTGAGTCCTTGTGCTGACAAAAGCGGCGGAGTAGAATAAATTGCAGCTACGACGGAAAAACAGTCTGTGATAAAAATATGAAAAAGAGCCTGATTTAATTTAGTGCTCATCTGCTAAGGGCTAGAAAAATGAAATGAAATTTGAGAGGCATAATTCATCAAACCAAGCAGTGATGTCAAAGCCTCTCAGTACGGAGCAAAGAGAAAAGTCTTCAAAGCTTCCAGAACCCATGGCATCAAACGTCGCAGGGAACGTGACTGCTTCATTAACATTCCCAAACACTTTTCCATACTCAAATTAACTTCGGCATTGTGAAATTACTGATTAAGTGATCTTGAGTGGTGGAGCTGAGACAAGTGCTGTTTGCTGGGCTGCTGTTCTGAGGGTTTCTGACGAACTGGTGCTCTGTTTTAGAGTTCCGCAGAGGTAAGGGCGTCTCTCTTACCTCATTGACATTGATGCCATTTCTCCTCATGTACTCTCGGTCGTTGACCTGACCGCCCTCTGCATAGTCCATGGTTAGAATACGCTTGGTGGAAAGATCCCAGTGAATCTCCAGGATCTGGGAGAAAACAAAACAAAGCAAATGTCAGTTTTTACAGGATGAGAGAGTGGGGTAAGTTGTGCCACATCTTATTTCAGTACTTCTAGGCAAATTAAATGTGTATTTTAAATAAATAATGATAAAAAAAGGTCTCTAAAGCACAATCCCATTCCCAAGTCTAATTTTTGACATTTAACATTTTTGCACTTCTGTGAACCAGTTAGGAATAACATTTTGAAGTGGTTAAACCATTTTTAGCGTATTGTATTTATTTAGATAGTATTGGTATGGTTGATATACCGTTGCTAGAGAGTTCTAAATGTTTTTTGGAGTATTGCAACGTGGTTGCGAGGGAGCTGAGTATTTTTTAAGCATTGTTATGTGGTTACTAGATAGTTGAGTGGTTTTATGCTGTGCAGTCCCTAGCGTGCTCTGAGTGTTTTTTTTTTAGCATTGCTATAAGTTTGCTAAGGAGTTCTAAATGTTTTGTAGAGTGTTGCTTTGTGGTTGCTAGGGAGAAGTGTATTTTTTAAGCATTGTTAGGTGGTTTCAGGCGTCGCAATCTAGTTTTGTTCTTTAAACTGTTGTTATTGAACAGCCTACAGTATTTTTTGTTGACCATTCGGTCCACAATCCACCTCTCTCCTCTATCTGGTCAGATCCGAGGCAAACACTTGACGCCTGACAGTATACACACATGTGCGTGCTTCTCGTGACATCATCTTTAGCAACTTGTTTTTCAGTTCGGTTCCATACACACTGCACAGAGTCTCTGTAAAATGTGGCTGTCACTCTTGTATTTTAGTGAATCGTGTGTGTACAAAAAGCGATTAAGTAGTAAAAGGCGAACTTACAAATGGGTTTAGCTGTAATGTATAGTACGTGGCCTATCTGTATTTCCAGACAATGACATCGAGAAAATGGGTTCCAGCTATAAAATTTGTAGTGACGGATAATGCCAGATGCGCAGAATTAGCAATAATCTGCACATAAAGATCAAAGAAGCAGGCGTTTTTGATGATTTAGATGATCTTCCTTTTCCATACAACAGCTTCCTGTTGCTGAACATCACTGCTTATCTGGTGCATTGCTCTACCACCTCATCTCACTAACTAAAAATGTGAAGATTCATTGTTTGTTTGTTTTTTTGTTTTTTAAGGCCTGGCTTTTGCCACCACCTCCGGTGACACACTTTCAACCTAGTTCCCCTTCCACTCTCTTTATCGAACAAACGTCAACTATAAAAAAAAACTCCCTTACCACCATATAACCAAGCCATTTTTCAGATTTGTGCAACAGCCAAACGCTCTGAACTGCCTGCGATTCCACTGCACTGCCGCCACTGTATAATCACGCTTGTTTTACAGGGTGAGAGGCTGATGCAGAGAGCCTGGGATTTATTCCTGACATGGCAGCTTGTGCACCGCTGTCAAACATTTTGACAGAGCTAATAGTGTGCATTAGAGGCACAAATCTGAGGGTGTAAACCCAGGCAATTCTCATTACCCTGCTGGGCCAGCCAGGACTCTTTGTTATTCATTAAAAATGAAAGAGGGACTTGCCTGGAAGCATTTGGCAGTTGTTATGACGGATTATTTACCTTGCAAAGTCTTTTTGCTGGGGAGAAATATGAGGGTACTGGCGTCTAGCCGGAACAGTGTGGAAAAGTATAAGTTGAAGCTATGGTGTTTTAACGGGACTTGTAATGTGACTTGCTTCACTTGAAAGTTGATAAAATTCTAAGAATAAAATGTCGAAATGTAAAAAAAAGTTAGAGCTTTTTGTTTTGTAGTGCTGGAGTTTTCATTGCATTCATGCAACCTTGAAGGGCACACTACTCTTAAGAGTCGTTCCAAATGAAAGTGAGCAACTGAATTCATTCCTGAAGGCTGTTGACAAAGTAAAAGTCAGTGGTCACTTCAAGAAAGTAATTTAGCCATTCATGAACCTGGCTAGCAAGTCCTTGCGATTCATTTTAAAAGCCGAGGTCATTTAAGACACTAAGATCTTTTAAAAAGACCAATTGCTGCTGTATACCCAAAATTTACTCTTTTTTTTATGGTTTTGCTAAATGTCACACTGAATAAGACTGTCACAAACCTTCAGAAACTTGAACTGCTTGAACATGTATGCTATTTTCTCAAAGTTTTGTCCCTCATTGAGGAGTCCAGCTCTAGAGGCATGTTATTCTTGGCTTCTTCCACCAGCCACATAAAGGCAAAGTCTGGAAACAACCAGAGGACAACCTGCAGGAGAAACTGAAAACAGACAAACATTTAGTTGTATTTATTTACTTTATCCATTACATGTATGTTATATGAAAAAGTTTGATCAGGCCAGAAAAGTACAATTAAATTGCATCACAAAAGAGTGATCCAGACTCTAACGGAAAGCGAAAAAGTAAAAAAAAAAAAGAAAAAGAAAAAAGAAAAGTAAAACATTCTAAACATCTTATGGTCTCTGTAAAGGGTATCAACTGTAGAATACATTAAACTGAAGCCCAGACTCTGAATAAGACCTAGCCATAATAGAGTAATTATATGTGATACAAATTAAATTGTAGGTTCATAGACAAATGGCTATTTTCAATAAAATTAATGAATAAAACTTTTGGTTAAATGATGGATTATATTTCTTAATCACTAATGGGATGTGAATAGGCCCTAGATGGATCGAGCCATACATAGGCGTGTGACAATGATAAAGCGTGTGAATTAGGCATCAGAAACCAGGCATCGGCAGATCTGCTCCATCTGTAATTACCTCCATAACAACAATGTCCTTGGAGCTTTGGCCATGTTTGCACATGAAGTCTGAAAAAAATTAAATTAAAGTTATTTATTTATTTATTTATTTATTATTATTATTATTATTATTATTATTATTATTATTATTGTTATTATTATTATTATTATTATTATTATAAAAATAAGTAAACTTTAGCCAGAGGAATCCTAAATATATAGAGAATTTGTTTTAAAGAAAATAATAATTAAATAAAGATATACAAATATTTTTTTATTATATATATGTATATATATATGTATATATTATGTTATTGTAATATATTAAAATAATAAATATTATGTACAAGAAATATATATATATATTTTTTTTTTATATAAGTAATATAGCACAATATTCAGGATTGTATACAAAATAACTATAAATTTAATGTTATTAAAAAAATATATAATCCAAAATAATAAAATAATAACCTGTACCAAGGTCTGAGTCATTTTGTGGCTCTTTCCAACACTTCCCCAAAAAATGTTTTATACTCAATGTAAAAACGGTCTACAAAGAAATATGTTATTCCACAAGGAACAAATCATTTAATTGCCAGTTCAGTTATAACAGTGGGAGAAATTATGTTGAGCAGGGTGTAAGCAGGGCATCTTGTAAATGCAGTTGGTGAAAAATAGCATGACTGATCAGTATGTCACTTTTTTCCTGCGATGCCAACTGCAATGAATATTCAACACAGACACAACAGGGGCAGTGGAAGGGGATGCCAAGAGGAAGTGACAAATTTCTCATTTGTGTCATTACAAAAGGAGTTAACCATAAATAAATACACCAAAGGAAAATCAAGCTGTTCTTCTCCAAAACAACATATTTCCAAATGTGTTTCACTGCTCCTGGACCTTTCATCATTGAGTGCCATAAAATCCTAGCTTTCACACAATTAACGTCACCTGGCAACCTCTACAAAAGCGAAAGAAAGTGCAGCAGATGAAGGTCATCTCAAATTCGGTTGTTCTTTTCAAAGCTTCTAATTATATAATGATGTACTCTTAATGGTCTAAATCCTAGTGATGTGCACACATTTTGGGTCTGCATAAAGAGCGCATTTTGGGAATCATTTCAATTTGCTCAGCAATATGCAAACAAAATCAACTAGTCAGGTCTTGTTAAAGAGCAGGTCGTATGATATTTTAAAGTAGCCTAATATTGTGTTGGAGTCCCATAACATTTAAGGTCAGAAAACTAAATTTTTAAATGATTTAGAAATTATTTGTTCAAAGCAGTTCTGAGTTTAAGTTCTGTAAATCCCTCCCTTCCATAAATTTACTGTGCTCTGATTGGTCAGCTGGCCAAGTCTGTTCTGATTGGTCTTTCTGTATACACAGAGCCAGAAATGAAATGCTCTGGGGGGTTATTTGTAAACAAAGAAGGTTACAAAAATAGCATCGATATTACCTTGTCAAGTTGAGCTTGAGTCGAAGATTCGAAAATATGACGACTTCTTAAAGGGTTAGTTCACCCAATAATCAAAATTATGTAATTAATAACTCACCCTCATGTCGTTCCAAATCAGTAAGACCTCCGTTTATCTTCGGAACACAGTTTAAGATATTTTAGATTTAGTCTGAGAGCTCTCAGTCCCTCTATTGAAGCTGTGTGTACGGTATACTGTCCATGTCCAGAAATGTAAGAAAAACATCATCAAAGTAGTCCATGTGACATGGTCGGTTAGAATTTTTTGAAGCATTGAAAATAATTTTGGTCCAAAAATAGCAAAAACTACGACTTTATTCAGCATTGTCTTCTGTTCCGTGTCTGTTGTGAGAGAATTCAAAACAAAGCAGTTTGTGATTTCCGGTTCGCGAACGAATCATTCGATGTAACCGGATCTTTTTGAACCAGTTCACCAAATCGAACTGAATCATTTTAAACGGTTCGCGTCTCCAATCCACATTAATCCACAAATGACTTAAGCTGTTAACTTTTTTAATGTGGCTGACACTCCCTCTGAGTTCAAACAAACCAATATCCCGAAGTAATTCATTTACTCAAACAGTACACTGACTGAACTGCTGTGAAGAGAGAACTGAAGATGAACACCGAGCTGAGCCAGGTGATGACTGATGATACTGTGTATGTGTGATTCAGTATGAAGCAGACTGACACACAGAGCGTTTGAACCGAGCTGATTCTTTTGGTGATTGATTCTGATGAAATAATTCTGTGCTAATGTAATGAGCCCAGGTAAACCGAAAGCTTGAATCAAGGAAAATCATCGCCAATGACACCATTACGTTGAGCACAAAATAACCGGTGAACTGTTTCCTTTTATTGAATCGAACTGTCCGAAAGAAGTACTGGTGATCCGAAAACTGATGCAACCGGTTCTTGACTCGTGAACGAGTCAATGTTTCACTCATTATCTGGCTCGGCTCGGTGTTCATCTTCAGTTCTCTCTTCAAAGCAGTTCAGCCAGTGTACTGTTTGAGTAAATTAATTACTCCGGGTTATTGGTTTGTTTTAATGGAGGGACTGAGAGCTCTCTGACTAAATCTAAAGTATCTTAAACAGTGTTCCGAAGATAAACGGAGTTTCACTGGTTTGGAACGACATGAGGGTGAGTTATTAATTACATAATTTTGATTATTGGTTGAACAAACCCTTTAAAGTAGTTGAGAGTCGACTCTTTCTTTTGAGAGACTATGTCTTTGTTTATCATGCTTTCTTTATTTGATTAACTTTGCAGACCGTTTACATTGAAGGAATGTAAACTATACACTATACACACTTAGAAAAAAAGGTACAAAAATGAACAGCTTATGAAGCCCATCTAAAATCTGAAAACATTTGAGCTGTATAAAAGCCAAGTTAATCTGCATCAAAATTCCCCTTTGCTGATAATGAGTCCAAAAATCGTCAGCTCCAATTTGGAAGCAGCCAAATTCCAAAAGCAGAATTGAGAAAATAGAGTGAACAGCTCCGACTCATCTGATAACTAAGTTAGCAGATTTTATCATCATCCAGGTTGGACTTCTGCCATCTACAGTATGTCAGCTGAGCAGCATGAGGTGGACCAGAGGCATGATGCCAGGGTCTGCTGTCTCAGGTGTAGGACCTCTGAGAAACAGACACTTCTCACCTTATGCATTCACCCAGAAATTTCCCATGCAAATGGCCCTGATCAAGACTGTTGACGTCTAGAAGGCACCCAGGATGACAAGCTGTGAGTAACATGTAAAAGAACAAAGCATGAGGTAGTTGTGAATATCACAAACAAAGTTTTGCCTCTCTGAATGAGAAACTTTTTTAGTGACACAACCAGATAAAAATAGAGCTTCTTTGTGTCATGATTAAGATTTGCCAGTTCCTGGCAGAGACAACAACTCTATAAATAAATGATATACAGAAATACCCCAGTTCCTCTCATTGGCTTCTTCTCTCCTTACATTTAATGTAATCATGAAGTTAATTATCTAATTATAATTATATCTAAATTTTAAGCTTATAATTATCATTCTGAGTAGGGCTGGGCTATACATATAATTGCCTTTAAAAATATTGTGATATTTGATCGTTTTGGCCAACTAAGCCCCAACTCCACCATGCCCTGCCCCTCCTTTTGTCTTCTTGCAGTTGAATCTTTTGTAATCACAATAAATGTGCACACAGAAATAAAAAATTTAATTTGATAACAAGTAATTTGATTCCTGCCCTTACGCATCTCTGATCTGATTTCCAAAATTGGAATAGCTTTCAGATTCACAACCCCCAACTAAACTATTTCATTTTTGCATGCAAACGATTTAAACTTACAAATTTCCTGTAGCAGACCTCTGAACAGGCCCAAATTGACACTTTTCTCATTTTATGAATTCCTAAAGTGTATTCAAGCTAAACCAAATATTGCGAGAAACATATTAAAACATGCTTGCAACACTTAAATATGCTAAAAACAGAACAGCAACACCTAGCTACATCAGTATGAAGTCTAATGATAGCGTCTGAGATAGGCTAATATGTCTGATATGGTATATGGTCTGTCTTGAGTTTTAATTGATCAATCTGACTTTTTCAGATTTTACCGGAATAAAGCCTTCAAGCTTTTTCAAGATTTTCAAAATTTCAGACTAGGCATTGGTAAAGTTGGTCATTACACTTCCCAACCCAAAACACATTCTATTAAGTTATCATTTCTACTACTGACATGATGGTCCAGGACAGACCATCATGTAAAATATAAAAAGATGGTTTGTTTTGTTGTTACCGTTTATATATACTTGCAGGTTTATCTGAAATAGCTTCTACCACAATAATAGACTGGCTAATTCAAACAGTCGCACAGCAGGTCAGTCCAAAATTGTACAGACCACAGAGAAAGAAAAAAAAATGTGTGGAAATGTGTGTAGACTTTATGATCAGAGGATCCTGTCTGTCCAACAGTAACAAGCACCAATTATTTCACAGGCAAACCTCGGTAAACAAAGCAAAGTGACCAGACTGAGGTGGTCAGTATCTGAAACTGAGAGCGCCCCTTATATAAACCTTATTCCGTTATTCAAATAAATACTTAATTAGTAGCCCATTTATAAAACTTTCCAACAAGCATAAGCAGTCACTGTTCAGTCTAAGGATGATATGCCAGATATTTGGCCTTTATGTATAGCAAAACAAATCACCCCCATCAAAAAAGTTTTATAGCAACATAATAGTGTTGCCCATCCAAACCTTTTGTACACAGATAACCTCTCTGATTAGGCTAATGTGAACTTGACCATGACTAGTTGCTCAGAGGGACCTTCCTGCACTCCCGAGGTGCCTCTACAACATATGACTAGCACTTGCCACTCTGTATGAGTTATGCAACCATATCTCTAGGAAAGCTCTCATTACACCATAGCAATGCAGATAATTTTTTTTTAATGTGCATGTACATTTTGACACAAAAATGGCTGATTTTTACCTCTATATTCAAGTAATATTGAGATTATACACTATATATAGTGTTTTGCTTTAGAAAATGACAGTTTAACCATCATTCTATGATGAGTCAAGCAAGATTTTGCTTCACACACCGACCCCCAGCTGAGTCACTTCTTTTGCATCTGTCATTCAAAGCCTGTGGGGGAGGAAGCTATGCTAGGCTCCTCCCACTCCAATCTCCATTCTTTCCACAGTGGGACAAGAATAATGGAAGCAATTAGCTACAGCAGAGGTCAAGAAGGAATCCCTAGAGAGCTGTAGTCATTAGACTAGCCTGTCTCTTGTCATATGCAATATGCTCAGCCCACAGTACTACAACAGCATTCACTACAGAAGTCGCTGTATCAAACCTCAATAGTGCACTAATTCCCTCTGGAGTTGCGTTGCAATATGTCCTGCACAGCACGAAAGCAAAGGTCTGGCATTTGTATTTTCGTACCATTTTGCCTTGTTTTTGCCGGAGCGTTCACGTATTTGACCCAGTTTGTCCTTTCTGAAATGATCAGATAATCAGAGTTTTGTCTCTTTTTTTCGTGCAAGCTTATCTAAAGCCACAGATGACTGGGAGCACAGATCAGCCAGTGCCTGCGATGGCCTGATAGCACAGTGTGACCTCTGACCTCCCGCTGAGCAGCCAGAGCCATTATTGTGCCTCACTGTAATCACAGTCAGCTGAGACTGCCGCAGAGGGGATTCACAAACAGAGGAGAGAGATAGCGGTGTGAGCGGCCCTCAAAACAACTAAAACCTGCCTATTGACTGACCAATGAGGTTGTGACATTCATTCACCTGTTAACAAATTTAGATGTGAAGAGCTGAATAAAATAATAAAATAAAATATAAAATAAAATAAAGGTCAAATTTACAGTATTTACATAATGTTTTTACAATACATTTTGTTCACAGCAGTTTTTAAGGCATAAACAGGAAAATAATGATTCAATGATACAAACAAAATGAATTTAAAATCAAATATAAAATAAAATAACTATATACTATAATACAATAATAAAATAGTATAATAAAAATAATGTATAAATCATTATTATATTGATTATATTATATTACTAGTAATTTAGGTTGTTATACAGTTGCTAAGTGGTTTTAGTCTGTGTAAGCTGTGTGTATTTGCTTTAAATTAAATTTTAGCTTTAGATTTTGATAAACTACCCACCATCCCGACTGAAACTAATAGCATAACCAAAAAGATAAATTGTATATAAATGTGAGTTTGTGAAACATTTGGAATTAAGCAGATTTCTGCATGAATACTTTCCTAATAAATATAAGGGGTTTTCAAAAGTGTGTGCGTGTTACAAAACTAAATACCTTCGATATTGGCAGCACGTCAGACAGACAGTCGCTTGGCAGTCCACCTACAAAACTTTATAAATCACTTCCATTAGGTCCAAGTAAGAGTAAGAGCCCAGAAGCAATGGACACATGGGAATAGGTTGCATATAATTGTGCAGCTTATAAGTGGTTGTTATAAATTGCAAAAAAAAAAATATTTTTCTATCAATTTCTTAAAATTAGCTAAAGTTTTAAACACATGAAACTAACAATGAACAATGTTTACAGAATACAGAATTTGAATTTCTAGGTTAATAATTTTTTTTCCATACATCTGAATCTATTAATAACATTTTAAATTGCATTAATGTATAAATGAATGAATAAAATGGTGAACAAGGGACAGAACATTTAGAAATTAACATTAACCTACATTGACAAATGCAGTTGAAATTTTCTTTATTGTAAGTTTATGATACTTTAACTAATGATATTTCCTAGGTCTAGGTAAATTACTAGTGGTAAACCAATATATTTGTTGGATTATTATATTAACGCAGATTTTTTAGATACAATTTGCCATTTTAAAATGAACAGGCATTGGGATAAATTGTTTAACAGGCCAATATTTGGTATTTTTAAAACCAACAACATCATAACCAGACGTAAACCGATATGATCCAACCTCATGCCATTATTATTCGTAAGTATTCATATGTAATGTTTACACATGAACTACTGTTCAAAAGTCTGAGGCTGGTAAATTTGTTAGATTTATGTTTTTGGAAGTCTCTATATGCTCACCAAAAATGCTTAAATATACAGCAAAAAGTGTCAAATTTGTAATCCTATTTTTCTTCTTTTCTCTTTTGTATTTTAATAGATTTTAAATTTAAAAGAACAATATATTTGAAATGGACATATAGAAAAAAAAATGTAAAAGGCAAATAATCACATATATATGTTTAACAGTAAATTAACCAAATTACTATTCTACATTCTATTGGCTTGCAAACATTTGTACACAGCTCAAGTTGTTATATGCAAAATGCTTAATTTTGAGGTATTGTCACTATACAAATGAACTTTTCATTGCTATACATGCATACAGTATGCTAGAACTACAGTACACTAAACGAACACCCACTATTAACTACAATTACTAATGAGCTGTTAATATATTGACCACCAATTGAGACCATGAAATACTGAATGTAATCTCAATCAAGTGCTTTGAAGGCCACAACATACAATCTCCTGGGCAATGCGTCAACAGGATCTTGTTGCACTGTCACCATCACAGCCCTTACATCCTTTATCTCGCTCTCTCTCTCTCTCTCTCTCTCTCTCTCTCTCAGGTTACAGGGACGGGTGAAGAGCATCTTCAAGTGCTTCTTCTAAGAGGCTTCCTTAAGAGGGGCCACTGAACTGCATGCAGTTGAAGCCTCTAGAGCAAAAATTGAAAAGAGAAAAGCATAGAGACAGGAGAGAATTGATTACACCTGGTCTGGCGTTAACCGTCATTGTGCCTGGCTCTCACGAATCCCATTGTAATAATTGCACAATAATTGCTCATCATAAAAGACCATCTTGAAATCAAGGTCTCGCCAGAGTGACTCCACAAAAGACTTCTTTATCATTTCACACATTGTTCTCTGAGGTACTCGTTTCAATTTCTACATGAGGCGCTGTGAATAAAACATAACATATTATGAGTGATTGCAACAGCTAATTTGCCAAACTCTCTATAGACTGTAGAAACTCCCGGAGGAAGATGTTCCTAATTTTTCTGGCAGTTTGCAAGCTTGTGAATCTCTCGACTGTGGGCTGAAACTCTGACAGGCCTCTCATTCACACACTGGCTCGGAAATGACACAGCAGGCCCTCGGGGAGCTCACTCATGCACACGCATTGGGAAAAGCGACGATCCCAAAGGCTTCCAATCACCAGCATCATATGCCATGACATACATTACCCTACTGCTGCAGCACCGACAGTCCAGAATACTTGCAGCCATTACATCTCTAGCTTCCTGCAAAGAACAACTTGGAGTAAGCATGATGACTTGAAAAGGTTTCAGACCGGGGTAATTCCATGATGCAAGCAATTATAACACTCAAGCACATCCTAAAGAACAAGGATGTCAAGATTTTGGAAGGTCCATATGGGCAGAAGAATCAGATGCTGTTTTCAAAAAACAATTGTGAGGGCTGTGCGTTTCTGCAGCCTGAGGGCCTGCTGTGATGAATGCTGACATTTTTACAAGGAGCATTTAAGAGCCAAATGTTTCATCTGGGAGGTTTAAAAAGCAAATTAGCTCAGATCTCTAGCCTTGGGGCATCTGGCTAATTTGATTTGGTGTGGAGGTGGAACACTGATGGGGTCGCTGTTCATTTTTTTAATTTTTTTTTTTTGTTACTGTGTAGGAACAGTACTAGGAACCAATTTGCAGGAGCCAATATTTTGGGGCTTTTTACTCATTTTTATTGAATGTAGTAAGTAAACTACTGTAAAGGTAAGTTACTGTAACTTATTAGGTGGAGAACTGGAATTAAATGAAGACATGATACAGGCGTCACATCTGCAATTTCTGAGCAGCAACATTAGTGTTACAAATAAAAACAGATTTTCATATTTGGGAATTACCAATTTTTCATTAAGAGCTATCAAACACAATAAAACATTTAGTTCTTTTTACTGAAACAAAAACATACAAAACGACCAGTGTAATTAAATTCACAATCAAATGACTCTGACAGTTCTGGCTAAACAATCAAAAACACACAATGTGAACAGTGTAGTCTGATTCAAAAACAAAATGACTCTTATGAATCGGTTCTTGTTAAGGAATCAAAACCATACAATGTGACGAGTGCAATTCGATTCACATAATTGACTCTTATGAACCTGTTCTTGTTAAGGAACCAAAAATAGACATTGTGACCAGTGTAATCCAATTAACAAACAAAAGCAGCTCTTTTAATTAATAGTTCATAAAAATGAATTACCATCTTGAATTCATTCAAATGCACCCATCAGAATGGTTACTGAATCGACATCTGACTCAGGTGAACTGCAAGTTATCATTATTTTCAGTAATGTCTGTGTTGTAATGAAGAAAGTCACAACTCTTCACAGAGTAGATCAGATTAAGAGACTGTTGACACCAACATTACAAAAAAAGCATAAATATGAAAGAAAGTACGCAGTTACTACTTACTCTCAGAACCACATCTATTTCTTTTCAACATCCCTGAACACAACTGAAAAAAAAACACACTCAACATCTATGAAAATAATTGCTCTTTATTATTTATTGAATTGAGAGTTTTTCAAAATTTCTAAACATTCAAATTCAGGCAAGACAGATAAGTATTATTAGTTTTGGCTCCTTTCATTTCTTTTGAAAAGTAGCCAAGGCTACATTAAAAGTCCAGACGTGACAAGCTAATAGCCACATCAGTGTTCCTTCCAATATATAACAGCAGGTGGTCACCGCCAATAACCTTTGTATTGCACAGTATGGAGCCACATGGTACAGCGACCTCATTTACAATTCAAAGAGCTTTGCATTCAGCTGTGTTCTGGAGGATGTTTCTCATCTGCCTGCTTTCATGTTGTACGCAGTCATTTTGAAGACATTTGGCAGGAATAATAAGAAGGTTTCTTACACAATTGCATATGTATAATCACAAGCAACATACTTTTTGTGATGATGAGCGCCATACTGCTGCCATCTCCTGACACTATAATGGCTGTGGTAAGCTCACATTTCCCTGCTGTCTCTGAGGTATAATTAAAACTTCTTGTAATCATTTTTCCCCTTTAAGATCCAAACACTGAAACGCCTACCATAGAAACTAGCAACATTTGAAATGCACAAGGAAGTTCAATGATTAACAAAAGGACAGGGGTTTCAAATCGCCCTTCATATCACTGGGAATCATAGCGGTAGTCACACAACAAATCATCTTTTTTTATATCTTTTTCTATACTATTCTACACTTCGTATTGCCTACAAGGAATATCCTTTCACGCAACGGTAAGCTTATATTAACTTTTTTTTTATTATTTAATTTATTGCATGCAGGCGTCATTTACTCATACTTACGTCATTTTCAACCAATTTGAACTTCAGCAGAACACAAAAGAAGACATTCATAAGAATGTTCACGCTGCTCTTTTTCCAGCAAAACACAGGGGTGGTCAAGCTCCAAAATGACAAGGGCACTAAATGTCCAGTACGACAACATTCCACAACACTCCTTATCTTCTAAAGGCGTAAGTTACCATTATACGAATTACAGTAACATATGAATGGACCAGTAAGTCATAATAATGACTAACAATTTCAATGTGCTTTTTTACAAAACATAATTTTTTGCATTCTATGGAAGAAACGTTGTATGCAGTTAACTACCAGACTGATTTTGTCTGTCAGTGAAATATCATGATCCCATTTCATGCTCATTTTAGGCTCACTAGTGGAATCAGTAAGATTTAACCTGCAATTATGACAAAGGGTTGTTAACGTCTTAAAAGTGCTTTGCACATATCACCTAGTGAGTGCTAACGTATTTCATGGACGCACTGGAACACTCTGGATTCAAATGTGAAAAACTAAGAAATTGCATGTCAGCATGAAGCTATTGAAAGTTGCCAAACCAGCATGCATGAAAAGTGTCATAATTAGTCATTACTTGTGCTGTTAAGTGCATAACCTCTTTTCAGCCTACTTCAGATCTGAACATTGGGCCATTAAATTCAGCCTTCCTTGAGAAATGGATCAGCATTACAAGCCTAGAATCAAAATGTAGGGTATTTGAGAAGGCAGAGCCCTTTTGCAAAGAAATGTGAAGATGCCTTTGACCTAAACACAGAAAGCTTGGGACTGACAGCCGAGTCATAGAGTGTTGTGACTGTTTTCTGATGTTAATTACATTGAAAGAAGCTGTAAAACAAGCCACAAGACTCTGCTCCATGAATGGGGAAGTAGGCACAGCTGGGGCGCTTATAATCAGAGGCAGAGCGTCAAACAAAGAGATTAAATATCTTTTTACAGCACTAAATAAATCAACTTCTCTTGGAGCCACATTCCCTCACACTGACGAGTATCTCACATAACTGACTTTTTTTTCCCTTGTCACTTGCTATACATTTGGTGTTTTTGGTGTGTTTATTTGAATCAAGCAGCTTTTGTAAATGTTACATTATGTACTGTATGAGCAGTCTCAATCATATAATCACCAATCTCGCCGTTAAGTACACCGCTCCTGTTGATGGACGGGTAGGTAAGAACCCGAAAATACCATATGACCATAAATGTGTTAAAAAGGAACACTTAACCCAAAAACATACATTCTGTGAAAATTGAATCGCCAATATGTTGTTCTAACCTGTTCAACTTGCTACAGTGGAACACAAATGGAAACATTTTAAAGATACACTTACAATGAATGAGGACTGAAGATTTCCTTTAAAAAAAAGGGTAACACTTTCTATGAAGCCGTATTTATAATATTTATAAAAAAAACTTAGAATATGTTGTATCGTCTCATGAATATTCATAACACTTAATAATATTTGACACTCTAATGAGAAGTAGTTGGCATATAGTTGCAAAGTTGCTTATAGTTGATTAATTAGGGGAGCATCAAAATAAAATTTAACCATATAAAACACTGCATTTTTTTTTCAGTTGGGGAATTAAGCTCACATCAATTAACATAAGCTCCACACTAAAATAACACTCAACATCTAACCACTCACAAGCTGTAGTAAGATACCGTACAGATCTTAAATAAACAATGTGAAGATATGATACAGTCCATTATACTGTACATGAAGTAGATTTAATAGGTGTTAATTGTGTGTTATAAATAATCATACTCTTAAACTTGTAACCACAAATACGTAAGTATTATGATGTATTATAATTGTTGTTAGGATTATTCATGAATTGATATAACATATGTTTTTTTTTTTTTTTTTTTTTTTTTTATAATGCATTATGCATTCATTAGAATGCCTTAAGAATACCCTTATAATGTATTATAAATACGGGCTTCATAGAAAGTGTTACCAGAAAAAAGTCACCAGAAAAGAATCAAAGTACAGTAATACCATAGTAGTTACTATCTTTGCGTAAGAAAAAAGACAAAAATGTAAGTAAATATTTGGAAGAAAGACTTCATAGGGGGTTTAAACTAAATGGGGAATGAGTACATGATTTTCAGTTTTGGGTGAACTATTCCTTCAAATTCATGTCATTAGCTGATACAGTAGTGAAAACTTGGGCACTAGATATTTATTCTGTAACCTATATCCAAAGGTCTAACACAAATATGAATGGAAGGCACTTAACAAAAATGCAATTTAGTGGTCAATGATAATCATATCAAAAGAGTTTACCAATTCACAAGTATAATTAAATCCTAAATATTTACTGAAAGACTATCCTAAAAAATATATGTGGATAATTGGTATTAGAAATAATATATTAATCAAAAATAAAAATAAAAACATTTTACTAATTAAAAGCAATATTAGAATCAATCTACTACTATCTTATTATTAAAATAAATAAATACATACATACATAAAGCAAACAAAATACAAATTTTCAAACTTCAAATTAAAACATTCTATCCCTTTCTCATAAGTGAAAAGTTGCACCTAGACTTGTAGATCTTGTAGGTAAATATTTTAAGGTTTTGTAAAGTTCTGCTTTATGTATGGTTTGGAAATTTTTAGCTAGTTAAGGTTCCAAATCTTCACAAATGTGAATTCTCTGCAATCACACACTATATATATATTTTCAATTCTATTATATTAAAGAGACCTGTGATTTATTATCCTGCATTATTTTATCTGTTGTAAAATCAACTGTGGCGTTCTCATGAAATGCATTTATAATAAAAGATGACGTGATCACACTTGACATGACTGAGGGCACCAGTACAGCCTTTGAAGCTAATGCAAAAGAAACTGTAATGGGGAACAATGTTTGGCATCACACATGAAAAAGATATGCAATCACTTTTAGCAGTGTTATGGTCCTTTTCAGAGCAGAGCCAGTGTGTTGGGTGGATGAATGGCATGCTAATGGAGCAGATATTCACGCTGAGGAGATGGAGAGATAACATTCTGCTGTGGGGCGTATGGGAGAGAAACTCTGGTGAGTGAGATAATGCAGTGTTTATGGTAATATTTTAATCTCTTATCATGCTAGAGGAGAAACCCAGAGGGTATTTATCAGCTTTTGAACTGACGTACCACTGCTTTATTCATTTTATCATCTTTTTTAAAGAACAAAACAAAAAAGCTATTCCAATCTTCGTAGTGCCCTATCAAAAGCAACAAGAGATGGCTTTTGCTTTCTTTTTCACTCTTTCCTTTTCCATGATTGATGTCATTTTTAAATATCATTTTTCTAAATGTCAGCCAAAGACAGTTTTGTGTTGTGAAATTCTAGTATTTAATGTAAGCAAGGTGGTTATATTATTAAAGGAATAGTTTACACAAACAAGAAAATTTGCTGAACATGTACTCACCATCAGACCATCCAAGAAGTAGTTTCTTTCTTCATCTTAACAGAATTTTATCATTTTGGATCTCCAGCAGTGAATGGATGTCATTAGAATTATTTCATACAGCTGAAAATATATTACAATACTCCAGTAATCCACACGACAGTCCATCAATTAATGTCTTGTGAAGCCAAAAGAAAAGAAACAAATCAAGGCATTTTAACTTTAAACCACTTCTGGTCTAAATGTGAGTGCATAATCCTTAATAATGCATTCACCATTGAAAAAGTCCACCCCCTATTGTCCTCTCACACCAAAATCCACCAATTCATTAGGTTAGAATTGTTCTGAGCTGTTTTCACTTGCTTGATCTGTGCATATTTCATCTCCTGATTCAGAGGAAATGACTATCACTGGAAAAAGCATTATTATGGCTAGATGAGTCCCATTGAACAATGTTTATAAATTTAAATGTCTTGTTGGATTACAAACACAGGGTTTTTTTCATAGAATGTTAATTGATAGACTGGAGTTGTGTGGATTACTTGTGGATTTTTCTTTTTAATCAGATGTTTGAACTTTCATTCTGTCTGACGGCACCCATTCACTGCAGAGGATCCATTGGTGAGCAAGAGATGTAATGCTAAATTTCTCTAGATCTGTTCCGATGAAGAAACACCCTCCATGCCATCCATGATGTAAATGAGTTTGAGCGCATTTTTCAGCAAATAAAATGTCTTGGTTGAGCAATTCCTTTAAACCTTTCAATATAAAGCTCCTTAGTGATGAGTACAAAAAAGGCCAAACAAACATAAGTCAGTCACTTCTGCTACTTCACATTTAAAACACAAAATGTATCCTATTTATGAATTTATCCTCATTAACAAACTGCAAAAATGTTTATGTTGAAAGTCTGGAAAAGTTGTTTGGGTGTTTTTTACAGAGAGTAAGGAACTGTCTCGAGATGCACCACAGTGTTGTGCATCAAAGAGCAGTACAGTAGAGTATTCTCTTCAGGGCCGAGTGGACAGATTGTCGAGTCATTTCTACAGCTCATTCCAGATTCACACTGTAGGACCACATATGCCACCGCAAATGCTACAGTTCCGTTTCATTTCTCATTTTTTATTACTTAAAAAAAAAAAAACTTGCAGCCTCCAAGTAAACTTGGCTATTCACTTTATGATGAAAAGGCACATGTACTACATTGGCTGTTAGAATCAGTATAATAATGGATTACTTGCCATAGCTGTTACCGGAAAAGTGAAGTCTA